>NW_028221495.1:0-60949 GCF_014529385.1 Adiantum capillus-veneris
TTTATTGAAAAGTAATGTACATGAAGTATGACAAGGATTCATGAATTTTTGTAATACCCAAGTAAGGGCCACATGGACAATACACCATGACATGGAAACTTAGAATGATATGTCTTCATAAAACGTCGGTAATGAGTTCTTCCTTGTACATCTACAATATTTTTACAATAGAAAAGTACCTCCAACACTAGACGAGAAGCATAAGACCCCTTTCAACACTGGAGGGGATAAAACTAGCAGGGAAGGATACATTCCCTATGATATTATTATAAATGTGCAGAACGGTGCCAAAGAAAACCATATATATGTATCATATGTTTTCGTGCCGCTCCGCTTCCATGATGGGAAAGAGAGAAAAGGGATGCAAGTTAAGCCTATTTGATGACTATATGTTTATTGAGCAGTGATCAAGGCTTGATATCAGGCAAGGTTTAATACCAAATGTATGCCATATGCGGCTTTAATGGCCAGAAGCTATCTTTTTTGAAGATAAAAGTGAGTACTTTTGAAGTGAGAATATATGAAAGTTTATAGATTAGAACTGTAGTACTCAAAGAGCTCTACAAGCCTGCCTTTACGGCTCCTCAATTAGAGCTATGATGAGGAAGTTATGGCAGTTTGAAGTTGGAACGGTTTGCAAATTCGTATCGGATTGGACAATTGGATATGAAGGATCGGAGGTGAAGTGAATTCATGCACCTAAAGTGCTCATCCTGTGGAGCGTGTCGGTCTTTTTTTGAGCGGTAATGGGAGTTACGATTTCCAAGATATTGCCAGTTGAAATTTCATCAAGGGCCAATCATGTGCCAGGTTGGTCGCCTCAGTTGGTGTGCCATCTGAGGGTTTTGGAGCCTTGCCAGGGTTTGTATGCAAAGTAGACACTATATAGAGTTGGCCAAAATTGATGGCACATCAATTGGAGTAGGAGTAGGCAAAATATTAGAGCTCAATATCGATAGAGGTTGCTACCTGGATGATGCCAGGTGAGTTTTCCTGGTATTTGCCGCTCCGATTGGATGGCTCAACAATATTGAAGTGCAGCGGGGATTGTGCAGGTCAAAGTCAGGAAGGTAAAAATTTTGGTGGGAAGTGATGGCTCAACAACTAGGTATTGGAGCACTAGGTAGTAGAGTTTAAAAGATCTATGCATGATTGGTGGACTTTAGAGGCATTTTGGTGCGTCTATAGGCATCGTGGGCGCTCAGAATCTCTGCACGATGGTCGTTGGTCCATGCAGTGGCGTTGCTCATGTGGCAAGGCCCTTTTTCATGGACTTGACATGGTCCAACATTTTTATTGTAGAGAGGAGCCCTAGGAGGTGTTGTCATGCTGCCGTGACAACCCTCTAGGGGAACCTCACATGAGGACTTGAGTTCCAAGCCAACCGGGAATAGAAGGGCGTGATCATACATGTAAACTTGAGCTAAAACTAGGAGGAGCCGATCAAAATAGAAGGAGGAGGCTCACACGCCCTTAAGGGCATGATTTTTTTTGGCATTGGAGGAGGTTTTTTTCGAGTTGATTTTTCAATCAAAAGAGGAGGAGGAAGTTCATGGCAATTGCATCAAGAGGAGAGCATTGCCATCACCATCTTGTTCTTCATCGAAGAGAGCTTTATGTTCATCAACACCGAGCATTCCTCATCGCTATCAGACGTTTGACTTACAACTCAATATAAATTAATTTGGCTTAATTCTTTGTAAGGGTTCTTGAACTCCTTAACCTATAGTTAATGGAATTAATGGTTCCATTAACGATGGTGTCGTTAACGATGCCACCTTGGCAATTGAGTATCGTATCTTGTTCATGTTTTCAAATCTAGCTATTTTTGTGCTTCGTTTCCATTTTAAAGAGTTAATTTATTGTGCAATGTTGTGCATCTTCATCCTCTCTCTCTTTTTCCACAACTAGTAGCCCAGTGATGACCCTGGCTTGCCCTTCAAACCCCATATCCCCTGACAACTTGGTGAACTCGACACAAACCGAGCTAGGGTGGGAATTTTTGTTGAGAAAAATTTCCACACCGCAAGAGGCAACCATGCAATAGATGATGCAACAGCTTGCAACTTACATGCAACAACAACATGCTGCCCAACAATAATATAATCTGCACGAGCAGATTCATAAAGCTTGACAAACGGTTACGGATAAACTGCAATGGTTTGAAGGATGAGATATTAGTAAATGCTACAATACCTATGAGCAAGCTATGGAATTGATGACCAAAATGTGTTTCATTTAATTGCGATGCCTGAACTTAGGGCTCGCATTAAAGAAATTCAAGTGGCTCATGTATCACATTGGCAAGAGTTCAAGAAGGCACTGCAAGAAGAATATTTCCTTGAAGATTCTCAGAGGGTAACCCGACAAAGCTTCATGAAGTGGGTGCAAAAGAATAATAAAATCTTATCTGCATGAGAGTTGTTACAAGAATTTGAGAAGAAGTTTGACCAATTATCCTTGACAAAGCAATGTTCGATAAAGGATTAGGTTGAATTGTTTATTCATGCTACTGATCCACGGCTTTAGAAGAGTTTGGTACAATTACTGAAGGACTCAACATGTGAATTAGGATTAACATCTGATTGGAAAATAGTTTTTGAAGCGGTGAATATGATCTTAAAATGGTAGATGAGGGTTGACAAACTGATCGTGGCCGATGTTATGGACGATGTTGAAGAGGACGCTAAGGAGAAATCATCCTCAGCAATACCCAAAGTGGAGGATCTGGTTCTCAATGCATGTGGTGCGATGGTGAAGACCATAGGTATGTTAAGGATTGTCATGACTTTAATGAATCTTACAAAAGGAATGTGGTTATCTAGAAAGACATGAAGATCCACCTCAGGGCAATAGGTGAGCTGTTCCACTTGAACTTTGATAGGGGCGGAATAAAAAGCTAGTGGAAGAAATGCAACATAATGTTGCTCTTGTAGAAGTAGCTACATATGGGCTGTAGGCCTATGGAACGGGAGATGATGAAGGTGTATGTGCAAAGGGCCAACTATGGCTTCATGCTTTGAAGACAGTAGAAGCAGGTAAGGTGACTTACGAGAAATTGCAGCAGGTAAGGAGAATCCATGGGGTGGAATGATCCGGTGGATTCTCTTTTAGTATATGCATTTATTGCTAAGTCTCAAGATAATGAGGCTATGGAGGAAGAGAAGTGGAAAAGGATGAAGACAATGTAGGGATATCAAAAAGAGCAACAACAAAGTAAGAGGAAGACAAGCTTGTTCCCAAAACTGCTCCTAAAATGGTTACGGAAGAGGCACCAAAAGGACAAGAAGCAAGGTAAGCCTAGGGGACCCTCTTATAAGCTGAAATTTATTTGAATTTTCTACAAATTTAAAGACGGTCTTCGAAGAGCGCATTCTTAATAGTAAAGTGGAGCTCACATTGGGTGATATTCTGGGAATTTCCAAACGCGAGTTCCATGAGGAGATCATCGATATTATCAAAAGAAAGCAGCATATACCAAGTGAGCAGAAGCCAGAGTCGGTTAAGAGCCAAATGATTCGACACATTGAAGCAACTCTGGATGATTATGAAGAAGAATTTGAAGAGTTTGAAAATGAAGAGTCAAAGCTTGTGGTGGTTTCTAATCCGATTGTACCCGAGGTAAGAAATGTTCATTTTAATGATGAAGAAGACAATGAAACTATACACAGGAGTAATTTTTTAAGGACTCAATAGGAAAGAGCAACAACTAAAACTGTTGTGAAGCTTGGCAACATTGAAGAGCCGGTCTTAGCACTTGTAGGCGATGGCTGGGAAATTAATTTGATGGCAAAGAGTTTGCACCAGAAGGAGAAGTGGCCTATTGATGTGGACCACAATTGGCAGATTTGAGCTGATAACATGCTTATAGGTGATCTTTATGGTGCATGTGAAAATGTTAAGGTAAACATTGGGGATGTCTGTGATGAGAAATTTTTTTGTGTAGAGGAGCATTCCTCTTATCCACTGATTTTGGGACATCCCTACATTATGGCTGTGCATATGGAAATGAAGGGGATCGGCATATGCCAAGATCTGGAGCCGATATGGTAAGAGAGAAGTTCAATTTTTTATTATATGTGTTGACCATGCTAGGAACAAAGACAACTTACATGGTCATCTATTATTGAAGATAATCAGGGAGTTTAAAGAGCACAGGTTTGCACATGATTTTCTTGGAGTGCCACTATAAAGCGGGACTATGGTGGTATAGGTGAGGAGAAGTTCTTGCAAAGAGAAACTTTCTCCTCAGGGTTTTTGGGGTTGACATCTGAGGATTCAATATCTTACAAAAAATTCAATGACTTGTCTAAGTGGGAGAAACAATATGTTTCAAGTATTCAAAGTGAATTGCAGGGATGTGATGTGCTTGAACTAGATGATGTCATTTTATGAATCTTTGAAGAGGTATCTTATGTAGATACTATGTCAAAGTTTGAGGAGATTAGACAGTGCAGGTTACAGAGAGAAACTCAAATTGTTAAAATGCACTCAATGGACATGTATAAAGAACGGGACATATGAGGCGCTTATGCATATCAAAGAAAATTTGGGTGAAGCAATTGAAGCCTAGGTAGAGACGGAGTACAAGACTTTTGCAAAGAAAGTGAGACCATTGGCTACACCTCTACCAGAAGGAAGTGATTGGGTGATTAAGGAAGTTTCTCGACAACCTATGCTCAAAAATCCGAAGAAAATTGGACATAAGTTTACTAAGGAGACATTGGAGCAACTGAAGATTGGAGAGGATGGTTTCCTCAACAAAGACAAGATCAAATGCTTTCAAGGTATGCTAAAAAAACATAGTGAATCTTTTAGTTTTGAGCCAATTGAGATTGGATGTGTGGATACAAGTGTTGTTTTTCCTTATGGTTATTTCAACTAATCCTTACATGCCATGGAGCATACGTGCTATTCCAGTTCCTAAAGTTCACTTGCCAAAGCTTATTGATTTTCTCAATGAGAAGATACAAATGGGCATTTTGGAACCATCATGTGCGCTTTACTCCAATCGGTGGTTCACTGTTCCGAAGAAAAATGGTACTTTAAGGTTCATATTGGACATGCAGCCGGTTAACAAGGTAATAATCCGCAATGTGGGTACTAGTCCAATTGTGCGTGAATTTGCTGAGGCCTTTGCAGATAGATCTATTTACTCTATGGGTGATCTTTACTCTGGATATGATCAATTTTAGTTAGCTTTGGAGAGGAGGGATCTTACTAAGATGCGCACACCTCTTGGTTTGGTAAGGATGTGCACTCTACCACAAGGTGCTACTAATTATGTAGCTCATATGATGAACGGCATGAATAAGGTACTAAGGGACTTTATCCCTCATGTTACCATGACTTTCATTGATGATCTACCAAATAAAGGATGTGAACAAGGGTAAGGAAAGTCAATTACAAATGCGAAAAGACAGTAATCTTAACAGCTGGCACCAGTCCGTGTTGGGTAGGCTATAGGTCAAGATGATGCAGAAAGACACATGTATGCAGTTCGATTTGGAGAAAAGGTGTTCAATGCTCTTGAATGAGGTTACCCACGGGTTAATATAGAACTTTGGAGTGTTGCTAACTACTGCTCTAAGGTCTGAAAAAGAATATTTTATTGGATCTTGAGTCATGGTAGAGATAGACTAAGTTGCATTAATATACATTTAACACTAACCATATTATATACGTTTAATGTCTATATAATAGTTTGGGAGTATAAAATGGCCGTATTATATGGTGACACATCACTGAATTCAGCCCTCCGTATTATTTCTTTTTACTTTGATCGAAGATTTCTTCGATCGAAGAAATCTTCGATTGAAGTACTTAGTATATATATGCAACCACCGGTGGCCCTTCACCAACATTTCACACAATAAAGTATTAAGCTATTTAAAAAGAGTAATTCTCTTCTCCTCTATAAGATAAATTTTTTAAAGAAATTATTTATTAAATTTAATTTTAAGGATATAATTAAATTTCAATTTTATAATTTGTAGCAGAGCTTTTGTTGTCTACAATTTTTAAATTGAATAGTTTTGAATCAAATTTCATAAGTAGAATTGTGCTCTTTCTATGTTGGAGTTTTGTCACACTTAAAGAGGAGAAAATTAGGTTTGTAACCATCTCATTTTGTTGGAGTATATACTCACACTTGACGATGGGTACATATCGTGCATAGTAATTATTTACTTTTGTGCTAGAGTGAAAGTGTTTAGTCGCACTATAGATAATCAATTGTTTCACTTAGATTAAGATTTAGGAATTAAAAATTTCTTTGAGTCCTTGTGTTAGAGTGATATACTCACACATAAGTTTCTAATTGAGGCTTTTTGACCGTACTTGATGCTTATCTTGTACTGTTAGAAGTGCTTCACCTATGATAATGTTATCACCTTGTTGTGTTAGAGCAATTTCTCACAGTTTCAGGTATATTTCCAATTGAAGTTTTTTTGTTGTACTTGTGATGTTTATTTTGTACCACTAGAAGTGCTTCAATTACAATGATTTTATCACGTTATTGTATTAGAGTAGTTGCTCACACTTCCATGAAGATATGCAATGATCAATACAGATTGTTTTTACCTATGTGATTTGTAAAAAATCATGATAATATAGCTACAATCCAAAATTGATCGTTGATAACCATCGCATTGAGTTAGAGTATTATGCTCACACTTCGAGATGATCAGATGCGACAAAATGTTGTTTAGGGTATGATTCTTATCATTTGTAAGTATAAAGTATCTAAAATTTATTCCAAATACCTAAACAATGAATTATATTGTCTTTTTGGATAGTGCGTACAATGAAAAGTTGCTGTTAATATGATTGACTATGTAATTTTAATTTTTTGACATAATCAATTAATAAATTATATATTTTACGTGTGATTAATAAAAGGAAAAATCTAAAAACTAAAAATGGCTATATTTTATAGATATCTTCCGTGCAATATGGTTCGTGTTCATGAGTGGACATACATGCATGAAATAGTGCCAAGACGAACTACATCTCGCTTGAAGTGCAAGTCTTGTCACCATGTGTATAATGGCAATGCTAAGAGAATCAAAGAGTATTTTTTCAAAGTGCCAGGCAACATCAGGTCTTGTACCTTGCCTCCACAAAACTATATCAAAGATTTTCGGATTATGTACGAAAAGTAAAGGCTGTCCTTGCAAGCAAAAAGGGAAGGGGTAAGCAAAAGCGATCGGACTCTGGGAAGAGTAGATTCAATGGATGAAGAAGAACCTATTACGAATGAGGAGAGGAATCCAATGTGCACTGAGAATAGAGAGCATAATTCCTTTCATCCTTGTTTTCAAAGTGAAGTGCATAGTACAATATACTTCAAAGTAGGTTCATCTAGTAATGCATCTAATTCAAAGAGAAATTGTACCGATGGTATTGGAAGAGGGTTATCTACATATCAAACACACCATCAACCTTTTGATGAATAGTGGTTATACATGTTGCATTTGAAGTGGACGCAAACATTTCTTGCATGTGGTATTTCATTCAATGTAGTGTGCAACCTATCTTCAAAGATACATTGATGAGCACTACCAAAAAAGGATTTGTGATGTTAGATTATAATAAAATGCGCACAGAGTATGTTGACAAAGTCAAAGATGAGGTAGAAAACACGCTCAAACGTGTATTTACTATAGCTTTGGATGGATGGACCAATTGACAGAAGAAGTCTTTAATCAATGTGATGTTGATTTGTCCCCGAGGGTTAGTATTTTTAAAAGCCATTGACACGTTCTTGAAGGAAAAACCCATTCCCTTTCTTTCAAAGATCTATGAGTGTGCCACATCAAAAGCTGAAGGGCTAAGGAATGTAACAACCATCGTCACAAACAATGCTGCAAATTACAAAATTGTGCAGGTCTTGCAATAATTTAAGCAAAGTACTCGGAATTAACATGGGTACCATGCAGTGCACATACTAGCAATCTGCTTCTGAAAGAAATTGAAAAACTTGACAAAATAAAGACTACTTTGTTGGAAGAAAACACAATAGTAAAATTCATTAGAGAGCATCAATTTTCATATGTCCTGTTTAGAACAAAGCCGCCTAACAAGGCATTACAACTCTTTTGTGCGACTCGATTTTCTATTGCATATTATGTGTTGTCAACACTGAAAGATGTTTGACATGCAGTGTGAAAACAATTTTTTATTAATGATGGGATGCATGGCTTAGCAAATATCCCAACTACCAAGCTACATCATTAAGGATTCATCAACTCGTCAATTCTCTAGTGTTTCAGAGAAATGTGGAAAATGTTGTCAATGGTACTAAACCCTTTGTGGGCTTGTTGCGCTTGGTGAATAAAGATTCTTTTGTCTTTGGAAAGGTGTACTGGTATATGTCAAGGCTGCACTAGTAGAAATAAAATATTGTTGGTTTCATGCGCAGAAGCTTGATGGGTGCAAATACAGACGTCGGTACATAGCACAGCATTTGCTGTGGATCCAAAATTTTAGCTCCAGGAACAATTCTCCAATTTAGAAGTGATGTGTGGTTTCAAAGCTGTGTGCATGCAATTTAGGGTCGAAAGAGAAAAAACATGCATTTCATCAACGTGTTGACTATACAAATAAGGTTGGTATGTTTGGTGATCCTTGGCACATTAACACCATCAAAAAAGTTAGTGCACCTATGTGGTGGAAATAATATGGTAGAGAAAAGATAGAATTGCAACACGTAGCTGTCAGATTATTATTTGTTACTGCATCAAGTGGTAGTTGAGAGAGAAATTGGTATGCATTTGAATTCCTACACACTAAAAAGAGAAATAGATTAAAGCTAAAATGAGCCGAGGCTCTGGTATATCTGTTTTGTAATATGAGATTGTTGCATGCTCCAACCAACATTGCAATGAGAGCAACTGAATATTTCTTTGATATAAAGCAAATGCATGAGGCAGTTGCTTCTGAGGTGCAAAGTGATGGTGAGTCAGACTGGAAAGTGGCTTCAGAATGTTCAGACATGAAAGAAGTTGATGACATGGTTTCAATGTTTGATTGTGACGACATTGTTTAGAATCACTTTTGGTACAACGTACTTATAATCAACATGGGTTTGTTGGCCATACCTTATGATCTCTCTTTTTTTGCCATATCACTCTGTGTCGTATTGTCTATCACTTTTATTTTATACTTATTCTATACAAGTTATATCAAGATAAAAAATACACAAAGCAATAAATGTTTGAGTTGATTATGTAAAATGATTACAAAAAGTTGACTTGAAGGACTACAATAATAGAAGTTATAGCTTTTACAACTCGGCATGTGAGATCTGTCAAAATCTCATTCAAGAAAAATTCATCAGAGCCAATAGATGCAGAGTTGGAAGGTGCAATTAAAAATACTTTGAGGTTGGTTGTGTCACCTCCAACATCTTCTTCTGCAGGGGGACTAAAATTCTTGTTGTACTTGCAATCTTGCTTTGAGATAGTACAAGCTCTCTTCTAGTGGTATCGAGCTGTGTTTCAAGCTCTAACACCTTCAATCTCAAGCCTGCAGGAGTTTCACCTTGGCTTGCTAGGTCAATTCCATCGCTTCCATCTCCACAATGATTTCATGCTCCTCCGACAGAAGGATGACATGATGCTTCCACGATGGTTAGGGCCTTTGCTTGTTCTGTGTTGAAACCTTGTGGGCAATGCGGCCAAGCCCAACGCCGCTCACGCTAGGAGGCTTATCAACCCAGTCGACTCTCTTGCTCAATATGCAATGTACGTAGCACTGCTGAATGAAGTATATGGCAATCTACTTATTATTAGGGATAGCTAGTTGTTGATGAATAAATCATTGGAGAAGAACTCGAGCTAAGCCCACATGTTGCAAGTCAGAGAGCTTCATTGGTGGATTTTCCTTTGTGTGACCACTTGTTCTGAAAAGTTTATTCCAAACAAAGTAGTTGGACATAAGTCTTTGCATTGTTAGGGATCACCCTTCAGCATTGATTCATCCTCCTGAATGCTGGCAATAATTGATAAGTCCGACTGTCCACATCGAATTTGCTCCTCGCTCATAATTCGTTGTGGCTCGTCGTAATCAAGGTCTTCAACTATATCTACAAATAAAACACCAAAATATAACAACCGTATAACCAAGGCAAATCTTCTTCACGTTAAAATTGAAAAATTAATATATAGATAATGAGCAAATGTCACTTAAACCAATTTCACTGATATAATGACAGCTTGAACTTAAAAACATTACCATAAATTTCACTTAAATCATGATGTGATACTTAAATTAACATTGCATTAACAACACAAAGACAATTTCAATCCAAAAACACATCTCTGTATTCGTTCATCATTTGGTCGCGTAGACCAGAAGAAGATACAACATTTATGCCAATTGTGTGGCTCCATTTATACAAAGGAACAAATCAAAAGTTGAAGGTCAATTTTGGAGATTTATATCTTTGCCAAAATCGAGAGTTTTTTTACAAAGGCTCGTTGATCTGGATCACTTGGCTCTGACATGCAATTAAGTATGCATTTCAAAACCCAGCATACAGAATATACATCTATGGCTTTAGAAAAGGGAGGAGGGTTGGTAGAGATACACTTGGGGACAGTCTCGAGGGTGATTGTTTTGACACTCCAAAGACAGATCTGTTAGCTTTGGAAATGTCTTTGTAGTTGGGAATAAGCTAGTCCAGTGTCCCAATCTATAATTCCACAATAAACACCGTAAGAAAAATCCACATAATGTTGTGAGGATGAAGGTCGTTGTACGAAAAGTCATGGTGATGTAATTACTTCAACATTTACAGTAGAGGATTGACAATGTGTAAGATATTGTTTTGGAAGCGCTCTATACTACCAGCTATTTGCCAAAAATCTTTGATGACAAGTTTTCTTCCATCCATGTGACATGCTTATATCCACTGCTCCACATGACAGCCGTTCTACATTGGCCGTGGGGAGTGTCCCACGATGCCAAGTGACATGATTATACCTCAATGTTGGATATTGAAAACGGCGGCTTCTTCCATGGCTTGTTGTGCAGTAGTTGGCCGGTGTGAATGGATCTTGAATACTTTAGCTACATACACAAGGTCTGAGAAGGTAGGATGTAATGCACAAACTTGTTTGACATATGTCCATCTGCCTTCTTCGAATTGGGGTGGTGGAAAACATGTCGGTTCTGTAGGAGGTGCAACACTAGTGGATCATCGCCTTGAGCTAGTGCTCCCACGATGGAAGGCTGAGCGAGAGTTGCCACTTCTGTCTCAGTGGCTAAATTGCTAGGATCAACCACTCTCAGTCTTTTGCTAGGGCTTTCTAGCTTGCTCATTCCTTTCATTTTTGCATGCAATTGATGAACCATTTGCATTCTTTCTCGTACTAGAGGGAGAGAGTGGACTTCAGGGTTGTGCAGAGCATAAAAAGCAAGCAAGATATGGCCCAAGACTTTCTTGAAAAGCCCCCGTATTTGACCGCCATTGAAAATTGCAATATCAAATGCTATTGTGGGGAATGATTGCTATAAGCGTTCAAAGCAATGTTTTGTCAACGTTGGTACAACCAAAGTGCATCAATCCTATCAGAGGGAACAAGCAGTGGTATGTATGCTAATAGATGCATGGCAGAGTCCTAGAGCAAATGGGGAGAGCCTGGGCAGGCAAGTGGCAACGGAAATGTATGCTTTATGTGATTTTGTAGGCAAAAAGGGCATTAGGGTATCCCAGAGTGGATATCAGGTGAAGGATGCCCAAGATGCTGGTTTTTTGCTTAAGGGATGAATTCCTTGAAGTGTTAAATGAGCACGTGTCACAAACTGGTGACGTGGCATGCCCAGTACACACACACACCCGCCCTACTGTTGAAAAATAGCCGTTGAAAAATGTTGACGTGGCAGGTGGTGTACGGACTGACTCATGACGTGGCAGGCCTGTACGGAAATCCCGCAAATTACACTGGCAGAATTTTCGTACGGTAGCTTTTTGGCTTGCTTTTTTCTAAGTAGCGCAGCTTTTGGTCTTGCTTTATTTTCTACGCAAGGAGTTAGAGAGAAAGAAAGCTTTTATTTAAAAAAAGCTTTTGCTTTATTTGCCAAGTATGGCTTGAGAGATAAAAAGATTGAACATGCTATAGCTTTTGATTTTCAACTTTTGGGCTCTGCTTTTGGCATCCCTTGTAAACCTTTATATAGGTAGTTGGGCTCTCAGTTCTCAGAGCATCTGGACGCAGAGTCTGAGAGTGAGTCCCAGCTACCCACTTGTACTTTGCTACAGATTAATAAAAAAAGAAATACCGAAAGGGGCGCTAGTCTTTGGGGCCAATATCTCTAGGCACAAAACGCTGTCGGACCAGTGTCGAATCAATTGTGAATTGTGAACTATTTTTAAGTGATTATTTGTGGCGTCACGGTAAATTCTCGGCTTGGAGTGTCCAAGTCTGTTACAGTGGTATCAGAGCACGACCAATTTCTCTCCTACGAGGAATCCGATCCTTTTTACGCGGCACGTATGGCTTCAAGCAAAGATCAATCGACTCCCTCGGCATCAGGAGATGGGAAGGGACCACAACGAAGATTACGCAAGTACGGACCGCCTCGGCCTACTCAGGCGGAGCGTCAAGAGATGGAGCGTCGACAATTGATCAACGATGCAACAAAGATGATGCTTAATTTTGCAAAGGACCCGAAATTTGCAAAATATATGAGCCAGACTTCTTTCAATGAGGTGCACACGCAGTGGCACAAGACCATGAAACCACCCCATAAACCAGCTCTCCAGAAACCTCCTACTCCCAAGAAGTATACAGAGAAGAATTAGAAGAGGTGGTTGATGCATGAACTGCACAACTTTTTGACGCGCAGAACAAAGCTGAAAAGCACGACAAAAAGCAGAAGAAAGGCAATGACTTCCCGGGACTTTTGGGTCATCAGTCTACTTTTGAAAAGGCAAGAAAGCAGAAGACGCGTGATCGATTTGAGGAGTACCGAGTTCTTCTTCTTCTTCTTCTTCTGACAGTTCTTCTAGCTCATCTGACTCGAGCGAAGAAGACAGAAAAGGCAAAAAGCGAAGCAAAAAGCAACGCTTTGGAAAGGGAAAGAAAAAGGCAAAGAAGTCTACATCTCGCCCCGTGGTTGACAGTTCTATAGAGGACTCGTCTACAGACAGTTTGGACTCTGATGACAACAGCTTTTACGCAAAGAAGAAGAATTTTTACAAAGCCAACCAGTATGACTTTCTAGAAGACAAAAGCAGGAAAGTCTGATAGTTTAAGGAAGGTGGACAATCAATTAAATTTGACACGTTTTCTGGTTATAGAGATGTTTCGAAGGCTCTGGCTTTTGTACAGCAGTTTGACATCGCTTTCGCGGGAGGGCGTTACTCAGAGCACTCTAAGATTCGGAGAGCTACCTCTTACTTTAAGGGGAATGCTCGAACTTGGTGGTCCACGCTTCTATTAAACAAGACAACACCAGTTAAATGGCTGAAATTCAAGAGGCTTTTTATTTCTTCTTGGCCGACTTGAGAGTATGAACGCGACATACGAACTGCTTGGAACCATCTTCGGATGACCAAGAAGGATACAGTGGACGCTTATTGCGATAGATTCTACAGCTCTTTTCTACCCGCCTCTTCATTTAAGAAGATCTCGTTCAAGGAACAGATTGAGCGGTTTGCCTTGGGTATTCCTACAGAGATCGGAGATCACTGCTTAGAAAAAAAGTAAGCTTCCATTCAAGAGCTGATGAGTCATGCGAAACGGGGTTTTGCCATTCACTCAGGCAGTTTGACCTACCCCACAGATGAGATCATGACGCAGAGAACTAAACAGACTTCGGGAAATGAAAGTAGAAAGAAGAAGAGCACCCCAGAAACGAAAGAAAAAGATGCACGACCCCATCTCACTCGTCGAGAGAGGATCAGCTATATCAAAGAGGGGAAGCGTTTTGAATGTGGGGAAACTGGGCATGTCCCGTAAAGTGCCCTAACAAGGCACCAGGTGAACAGGATGAAGAAAGGCCAGAAAGTTCCAAAGCAACTGAGGGACGTGGTAGAAAGGGTTGATAAAAATCAAAACTGGTACCACATTGCTGGGGCTTGAACCGAATCAAATGAATGAAAGTACAAAGTTTGCCGCTTTAAGGGCAAAGTGAAGGATTAGGAAGCCCTCTTTTTCTTTGATGAAGGAGCCAAGGCCAACTTCTTTTCACTTGGAATTGGCGGCTCGATTTGGAATTACGTCTGACAGGCTGAGGCCACAGGCGGAGGTAGTTTGAGTCGGAGGTAGTTTGAGTGGCACCCGGACGAAATGTTACCATTACACCGATCATTGGCAAACTTCGTTTGCAATGACAAGGGTGTTTACAACACGAGGATTTCTACGTAATTTCCTTGGGAGATTGTGACATCCTACTTGAACTCCCTTGGTACCACAAGAACAACGTCGTGGTTGACTATCGGGCCGAGAAAACGACTTTGACAAAAGAAGGGCTCAGACATTGTACTTGATAAACTTCAGTTTCTTTACTCACTTTTTTTTGGGAAGAGAACTGAACGATGAATGAAGGTCAAATATGTTTTGAACTGAACAAAGAACGCCCAAATTTTTCTGCACCAGCTCGTCTTAAGGATCATACCATTGATCTGATACCTGGAAGCACACCATCGAACCGGCCACCTTACCTTGTGAGCTGAGCCCAGAACAAAGAGATTATGAACCAAGTGAAAGACCTCTTGGAAAAGGGTCTTGTCCAGCCTGGTACTTCATCGTATTGCGCTCCAGTGTTGTTGGTTTTGAAGAAAGACGGATCTTGGAGAATGTACATCGATTATATAGCTCTCAACAAAATCACCATGTAGAACAGATTTCCGATTCCTAGAATCAATGATATACTTGACCGACTTCAGGGATCCTCGTGCTTTAGCAGGATGGACTTGAAAAGTGGATATCATCAGATCCGAATCGCGGAGGGAGACGTCTACAAGACAGCTTTTCGGACGACTTTTGGGTTATTTGAGTTTTTGGTGATGCCTTTTGGCCTAATCAATGCTCCTGCGACATTTAATCGGATGATAAACAAGATTTTTCGAGAGTACAGGCTATTTGTTGGCACTTTCTTTCACGATATCATTGTTTCTCCAAGGATGAGACAGAACATAAAGATCATCTGCTTTAAGTATTTTAGGCATTACGAGATCACAAGTTAGTGATTAATGCGAAGAAAAGTGAATTTTTCCTACCAGAGATACACTTTTTGGGACACATTGTGTCAACAGTAGGAGTGCAAATGGATCCGGCCTATCCGTGATTGGCCCAATTTGATAATGTCCATGAAGTTAGAAGCTTCTTGGGATTGTGTCCGTACTACAGGCGATTCATTCGAAATTTTGCAGAGGTTGCTTCCCCTTTGCATATCTTGACACAGAAAGGAGTCTCTTTCTCGTGGGGACCCACAAAGGTGACTGCCTTTCAGACATTGAAAGAGAAATTGACTACGGGACCAGTTTTGACTTTGTCGGACTTGCAGAAGTCATTTGAAGTACCTTGTGATGCTTGTGGTCATAGTCTGGGTGTGGTCTTAATGAAAGAAGGCCATGTCATTGCTTACGATAGTCGATTGTTCTCAAGGCCGGAATTGACAGCACAGATTTATGAGAAAGAGCTTTTGGCGGTTATCCATGCTCTTACTCAGTGGGGGCATTACTTACTCGGAGTGGATTTTATTGTCTTTACAGACCATCAGAGTTTACGTTACTTCTTGTCACAGAAGAAGCTATCGGAAAAGCAGATCTGTTGGGAGAACATCTTGTCATAGTTTCACTTCGAGATTGTCCATGTGCCCCCAGGGACATAAGAATTTGGTGGCAGATGCTTTGTCTCGAAAGCCGTTGGTTCTGGCTATTTCCGCGATACATCATAGGAGCTTCAAGGATATGGTTGACCAGTATGCCACAGATACGGATTTTGTAAACGTTTTTACACGAACACGGGATGGGGAGAAAGTAGTGGGATATTCCATTCAGGATGGCTACTTGATGAGGAAAACCATGTTGTGCGTTACACAGCCGTTGAGGGAAAAGGTTCTAACTGAATGCCATTGTCTGTCTTTTACGGGTCACCACGGCATTGCTACCACCTTGAAAGGGGTAGAGAGATACTTCTTTTGGTGGAGACTCAAGAAGGATGTGGACGAGTTTGTGCGCGGTTGCTTGGTATGCCAGAAGGTCAAGTTTGACAGGCATAAAGCACAGGGATTGTTACAGCCTTTAACCATACCCACCAGCCCCTGGGAAAGTATTGCAATAAATTTCATCTCTCGAGAACACAACATGGGCACGATTATTTATTGCCCAGATCTTCAGATTACATGGCATGCCTGAGACGATTCTCTCCGGCAAGGACCCCCTGGTTCACGAGTTTGTTTTGGACGGCTATTTGGAAGAACATAGGCACGCGGTTGCAGTTCTCGTCATTGTTCCACCCGCAGCCTGATGGGCAATCATAGATTGCTAATTCAATGGTACTGGATTTGTTGAAGTCTTCTTCGTGGGATCAGAAGACTGCATGGGAAAGGTTTTTACCTTTGGTGGAATATGCCTACAGAAACACAATTAACTCATGGGAAAGGTGCCATTTGAGATTATTGAAATTGCTAAGAAGGTTTCACCCTTCCTTAGCACGAAAGATAAGATATTTGAAGCCGATGAGTACATGCGTGACTTGGACACGGCCTTTGCAGACTTTGCCAAAGTCCACGAGGCTTTGTAGAATTCTCAGGAAAGACAGAAAAAGGGAGCAGATCGCCATCGTCACAATTTGAAATTGAAGAAGAATGATTGGGTGAGCTTACGTTTTGAGAAGGCACGCCTGAGAAAGAAAAAGGGAAAGGAGAGGCTTTCTCCAAAGCTTAGTATGCGATACTACGGACCTTTCCAGATGTCCAAAAAGATCAATGATGTCTCCTTCTGACTGAAATTGCTAGAATACTTGGAGGATTCACAATGTTTTTCATGTGAGTCTCTTGAAGCCTTTTGAAAGCAATGTGGTTGATGGTGAACAACCATAAGCTGCCAGAATTCTTGATGGTGAACAACCGCCAGAATACTTGGAGGATTCACAATGTTTTTCATGTGAGTCTCTTGAAGCCTTTTTAAGGCAATGTGCTTGATGATGAACAACCCGAAATGGACGAAAACGAGCAGATACTCGTTCCAGAACTGAAATTGGCACAGAAAGAAAGAAGGTAAAGCGAAATGACGGTTATTGGTTAAATTCAAGACCTACTCCACATTGGATGATGCGAAGCGAATGGAGGAGGAGGACCTAGCAGATACTCCTCGGAATGTGAATCTTTACCTTGAATCTTTTGGTTTAGCATAGTCTATTCCAAATAGAACCCCGAATTCAGCTTGGCCGGAGATCTGGTGCAATGGGTTGCACAAGAGGGGAGTTACTCCACTCCTTTGTCAACAGATGCCTTGATTTTTGAATGCTAGTCACTGATGTCTCTTTGAGCTTCAGCGATACTAAGAGCTGACAGTATTCTACTGTATGACATATGGAATTCCGGATAGTATGAAATTGATTTTTTCTTAACTTGTTTTTAAGTGCAAGAATTAATAGACGAAATGAGTGCAGCATTTTGGTCTGAATGATCTCGACAGACATGGTTGCAATAGGGATTAGTCAATCGGGCATCTATGAGGTCCTGAGTAGATCTAGATGCGATTGCTAATTGCATTGCCGATAAATCATGGTCTGAGATCCGAATGAATGTTGAATGTGATTTGTCATGTGATGTCCTGTGATGTGATTGTCGATTGGTATATCTGCTAGATGTGTGTTCCTAGTGTGTCGGTACTAACAGTCAGTGTCTGCAAGACGGTTTATGGTCTCTGTCTGTTTTGCAGGCGTAATTGAGGGCGATTACAATGCTTTCAAGAGGGGGGTACGTCACAAACTGGTGACATGGTGTGCCCAATACACACACGCACACCCGTCCTACTACTGAAAAACAACCGTTGGAAAATGTTGAGGTGGCAGGTGGTGTACGGACTGCCTGACGACATGGCAGGCCTGTACAGCAGTCCCGTAAATTACGTTAGCAGAATTTCCGTATGGTAGCTTTTTGGCTTGCTTTTGTCTACGCAACACAGCTTTTGGTCTTGCTTTATTTTCTACGCAAGGAGTTAGAGAGAGAGAAAGACTTTATTTTTAAAAAGCCTTTTGCTTTATTTGCCAAGTATAGCTTGAGAGATAAAAATATTGAACATGCTATAGCTTTGATTTTCAGCTTTTGGGCTTTGCTTTTGGCATCCCTTGTGAACCTTTATATAGGTAGTTGGGCTCTCACTTCTCAGAGCATCTGGAAGTAGAGTCTGAGAGTGAGTCCCTGCTACCCACTTGTACTTTGCAACAGATTAATACAAAAAGAAATACCGAAAGGGGCACCATTCTTTGGGGCCAATATCTCTAGGCACAGAACTCTGTCGGGCCAGTGTCGAATCAATTGTGAATTGTGAATTGTTTTTAAGGCATCATTTGTGGTGTCGTGGTAGATTCTCGACTTGGAGTGTCCAAGTCTGTTACAGTAGGTTCAGATGGCTAATCAAACAGAGCTACAGAGCCCAAGATATTTGAGTTTGAAGCTAAAGTGCATTGCAAATCTAAGACGGATAGGGCAGATGGAGACAAGCGGTCAAAGGTAATGTGAATGCATGGATATGTAGAGATCATTACGTGGAGCATGTCGATCTTTTCAGATCATCATTTGGACTCCCCGTTTCTAGGATATTGCCAATTAAAGTCTCACCGACGGAGGCCAATTCTATGCCGGTTTGGTCGCCTCGATCGGTGTGCCATTTGAGATTTTTGGAGCCTTGCTAGGATTTGTATGCAGAGTATACGGTATACAAAGACCACAGGATGTGACGGTGTGGCGAACGGAGTCTGGATCAGCAAGGCGCTGAGGTTTGAAGTTGGGGAGCAATTGCAATAAAGTGGTGCCAGATGGTTCTTTCAAGTTTTGATCGCTTTGGTTAGCAGGCCCGTCGAAGTCAAAAAGGAGCTAAGGCAGTGGAGCTCAAGGCCAGCAACATGAAATCTCAAAGGAAATTTACAGGTCAACGGTTGGATCACCAAGCAGGGAAGGGAGAGCATTTAAAAATGGGGGAAAGAAAGATTTGTTGAAATGTGTTTTTAGTGGAGTTTAGAGGGGAGTTTTGAAGCTTGAAGGGGGAAGGCTCCTCGTAGTGCCACCGTGGCGAACGGAGAAGTCCCACATGCACATGGGAAGTCGGGGTATATAGCTGAGCTTGTGACCATAGTGGGGTGTAGTGAAGTGGAGGCAGAGCTCCAAGCGTGGTGAGCTATGGCGGACTGCCTGTGGCCGCTGCTACAGTGGTGACTAGACTGGTTTTGGCGCCTACGGGCGGAGGCGGGTGGCGGTGGAGATGCGGAGATGCGCGAGCGGCTAATGACACAGCCACCCATAGTGGGTCATTCCCATGACTATTATTTTTGAAGGGAAAACGTGAGGCAACGATTTTCTACATGCAAATATTGAGTGGGAATTTTTCTTTTGCCACTCTAGAGTAGAGATATGAGATTTTACTAGTTAGAAATGTCTTTTTTTCATCGCTTTTTTAAAGCTATATTAATTTTTCATAGGTAAAACAAGAGCAATAAAGCCGGACATCACTAGGAAAAAGGTATCAAGCTTTTTTATTATATACCAGTAAAGTGCGTGAATTTATATAAGAGAGAGCATTACAATGAAAGACATGAAAACCTTGATACAAATAGATACAAATAGAAAACCCTCAAAAAGGACACCTTATTTTTTGGGTTTGGGCTTATGCTTAGGAGGCTTTGGTGGGTATGTCGGGATCGAGGGCTCACTTGGAGTTTTGCAGTTCCATAGGGGTTGGCCACTGGCTACTCGAGGTCTCTCTATCCTCGCTCTAACTCAATAAGCTGGCTGTCTAGAGCATTCACTTGCTCTACTAAGTGAAAGCTCAAGGTTACCTTCATCTAAATCATCCTCACCCAAGGAGTCGAGAAGGAAAAAGGAGTTGACCTTCTTGCCTTTGTTGGAAGAGGTCTTGGGTGGGCACTTTGCTGCCAGAGTGGGGGGATCCTTTTGATTCCGAGTGACTGGTGGAGACGTTGGAGCTCTTGTATACATATCAAGGTGGAAAAGAGAGTGTAAAAGAGGTCTTTTATACAAATTAAGGTGGAAAAGAGAGTGTAAAAGAGGTCTTTTGGTCAAGTGACAGATGGTCTACAAGTAGGCCTATATAACTCCTAGTTGTGGGAATTATTTCCAAAGAGCCCATAGTAAGTGATGATCTTGTTCTCATATCACCAACATAACAATAGGTATCCGACTTGGAAGCTTCAACATGGGCAGCATTGGATTCGAATTCCTTGATGAGCTGTCTCTTGGGAAAGAGCGCGCTGCGCCAGCCAGCGTAGCAATTTCACCATAGCCTCGACTGGGTTAGGAAGCATACAACAATCTTCGAAACACACTCCGTTCCTGCAGACCTCTTCATGAAATTTCCGATGCAGTGCAAGGTCACAATAGTATGCCTTTTCCAGTTCTGCAGCCCATCTCTCAAAACCAGAGCAGCATACATCGCCCTCTATTAATGGATCGAATCCCTTGATGAGCTCCACCTCCAATGTCTGCACCAGCCGCACTCCCAGCTCCCTCTGTTCCCTCGGCTTCCCCTACATTACAACCAAATTCCACCCACATTTCAACCATGTCTTCTGCGTTCACAGTTATCCCCTTCCCGGTCTGCAATCAACTAAACAAGTTCCCACAATATTTCCCTTGAAAACAACATTTTGAGCAAGGTAGCATCAAAGAAACTAAGAAGAGTGAACAGCAATGATGGCATGTGCAGATGAGGCACCTCATACTAATTAGGAGCGGTTGGGGAGATGGAAGCCCCTTGTCAAATATAGCTAGGTATATTGTGCACATGCCTTATTTCCCAGAGCTGGTGTCGGAAAAGGCCCCCTTACAAAATCATTATCATCAGCTACTGCAGCGCACAAGGTACTGTTTATCTAGCTATATATAGGGAGCTCATGATGATCTAAAAATCAGCACAGTTGGCAAAAAAGTGAAGGTGTGGCATACAATTTGACACCATGCACGTAGCAAACAGATTTCTTACCTCAAGATCTTCATAAAACTCCCACTCCAAGGCATTTAACAAATTTGCACACATAAAACTCCTTGTCCTGCACGAACGACGGAAATGCATGCTCTAACCTTGCACATTTGCTTCCTCTCAAGTTCAGATTCACCAACGGTGGATATTCACTGCCATCAATATCTAACAGAAAGCATTCAAGGCTTCTGCATTTGATCAAATATAATACTGCCAAATTCTCCATTGTTTTGCAGCCGTCGATGCTTCTTAGCTTCTCACATTTCTCAATATGGAGCTCCACCATACCAACCAATGGTGACAAGGAGGGCAACTCTTCGACTGATTCACAATCTACGACCTCCAGAGTCTTGAAATTGGTAAGACATTCAAACCCTTGCAAGCATGTCAAATTCCTAAGTGTAGAATTGAGGGGGGAGCAGCCCCCCTTAAACACTCTGTGCATGTGTGTGTGTTACATTGTAGTAGACAGAGAGGGGGAGAGATGGCGATCACACAGAGACACGAGAAGACGTGGATAGAAATGCCGTATCGATTCATTGGATTGCATTTACATAAATAGATTTTGGATGCATCGTTTGGCATCTCTTATGATGACGTGGAATTATCATTCCAACACTCCCCCGTAATTCGAGTCATCAGAGGAGTATGTATGCAGAAAGGAAATAACAATGCATACGCCTGTTTTGTCAGGTGCAGCGATCCACCCTCGATGCGTGCAAGTGTACATGCTATAGAGATGATTACATCATGCTATGCAAGCTACATGATGATTGGGTTCGCATCAGCTGAGTTGAATCAGCCCGGATCAAGGTTGAATCTGAAGTGGAAAAGAAAGTTGATATCGATTCCGGTTTTCAGCTTTGGCTTTGATTTTTTGGTCATCTCTTGCAGATTCCATGTCTTTTCACGAGCTTGAAATCCACCATTACTGCCCCGCAAGGGAGTGAAAAGCATGAGCAACTCTCCGTCCTGAGAAATATCTGTTGTCGAGGTTGCGTCAGCGATTGTTTCATCAAGGGTGTAGGAGATCGCAAGTAGAAGGCATTGTCCCCCGTAATGAGAAGAATATGGAAGATCACCTGCTGTAGGGGGTATGGATAAGGTTATGACTGACATTTGTTGGAGGACCATAGATAAGCATGAAAGGAGTTGGAGGAAATGGGTATGCAACAGCCTACAACAGATTGGTGGGTTTTCTTTATCACACCCACCTGGGTCAAAAGGGGTGAGCTCCAAGGACAGAAGGAGATTCGATTCCGGGCGCAAAAGAGCAGGATCTTGGTTGTCAAGAGCAGCAGCAGGAAGGATGGTACGAATACAAAACACTTTGGAGCTGCTAGTTGAGGGTTCACCATCTTCTCCGAGATGGATTCTAATAGATTGGCATGAGGTGGGGTTGCCTTGATGAACTATGATTGCTGCATAACAAGCAAGAAAATCCAAGCTGTAAGGGTGAGCTACACTGCTGATTACTTCAAGTAAATTGGGGGAAGGCCTCTCTGCATTGTCGTCTCCACCATTCAAGGGCTGACCATGTGGATTCACGGAATGTGAAACCACTTGAGATCATTGATAGAGGAGCTACATAAAGGGAGTGGTTTTGTACCAAGAAAGGCTACAACAGGGATTGGAGTAAGATTTGTTGGGTTGGCAACATCTAGAGTATTGTTTGTTGGATTGGCAGCCTTGAGTGGGGCTTGGGGAATTGCTTCATCAAAGACTTCGTGACTGCAACAAGGCAGGGATATGCCCTCTGAAAATTCGATGCCTGTCAGGTATTGAAGTGGCGCGAACTTGTTGGAAAGGGCTTGATTGCCAACCCCGTTTGTTTGATGTACGGACTCGATCAGGGATCCAAGGAAGGTGGTGATTATTGCTTCCTCATCATGCAGGCTGTAGCAGGAACAACTTCGTCTACATCGGTCGGCAAGGTCTCGACCGTAGAGGCATTTGCAGGTACTTGATCATCACCTCTAGGCCGAGCAACCACAGTAGATGGGCACATGAGGGCATCAAAGCAGAGGTTGGCCGTGTTTGCAGGCAAACATTTGTCGCTGTCATGAAGGGCACCAATTACAAGAGATTGCGCAGGTTGCAGGTCATTCCACGTTCCATTTCGAATAGGGGCATCATTTCGGACAACATCAGCAGCGAATATTGGCAGTGTATTGGAGTTAGCCATGAAGTAATATGAGTGAAAGGTTACTCCAGTATCATCTGCAACTGAGGTAGAAATCACTTGAGCCACTTCTTCTTCGTGAAGGGCAGCCAGGAAGGTTTCAATTATTGCATCTTCTTCATCAGCATCATTTGGGGCAGCAGCTTGTTGAGCGAGAGGTAGGGCTTCCACAGTTGGTGCATGCGAGACGCAGCAGGGGCATCGCTTACGGTCGATGAGTACATACATTTCTAGGTGCTGCTTCAACTGTGCATCATGAGCATCCTTGGCAGGGGCAGGAGGCTGATCCTTTTCATCGCCAAAAGGAGCATGAATGGGCTCGTACAGGGGCCAGACTTGGGCCTCGGCAGCCTGCAAAGGGGAAAAATCGCCCAGAATCGGCCAATCTTGCATGGCTCGGACCATGAATTGGAGGAAAGAAACTTCAGCAAGGGCTGGAGCAAGGCGCAGGTACAGTGTAGGCCAGGATCGTGAAGGAGACGCACCAGGGCGCCCGCATGCCCGGCACTCGTGATACCATGTAGAATTGAGGGGGGAGCAGCCCCCCTTAAACACTATGTGCATGTGTGTGTGTTACATTGTAGTAGACAGAGAGGGGGAGAGATGGCGATCACACAAAGACACGAGAAGACATGGATAGAAATGCTGTATCGATTCATTGGATTGCAGTTACATAAATAGCTTTTGGATGCATCGTTTGGCATCTCTTATGATGACGTGGAATTATCATTCCAACACTAAGATGCAACAATTGAAGTGTCTTTAAAGTCTCAAGAAACTCAATTGCCATTTAGACTTGCAAGTTCTGGCAAACCATCAAATTTAAGGCAAGTAATTGACGAAAGAGGAGATGTGGTTCCTTGAGGCACTTTCAACTCTCCAACTAGAAGCGTCCTCAAGTCCAATGAAATAGGGCATTTTTTCTTTCCTGCACATATCACTCCATCACCCTCGTTACTGGATTTTAGACAGAGAAACTCAAAATTTCGTAAATTTTCTATGCCGACAAACCTCCCTGGCATATGATGCACACCCATGTTGGTGTATAATATTAGGCCTTCAAGATTGACAAGGTTTCTTACATCAAAGTTGCTGTGCATTGAAGCGGCAGGTATGATGGTACATATGTGCTTTAGCTTTGTCAGATATTGAATGTCACTCAGAAGAAACTAAATTTGGACAGCCTCTTTCCACAAGGAATTCCTTCAAGCTTAGCAAACCACTCAAACCCCTCAAAATCTGTAAATTTGGACAGTCTTCAATTGATAAATTTTGGAGGCTTACTAGACCGCTCAAACCATTCAAAGAGCATAACATTTCGCAACCCCTGATCTCCAACTCACAAAGCTCAGGTAGGTTCTCCATTCCCCCAACTTTCAAAAGGCTGGGCCATGCTATCAAGGAAACTCTTGTGAGACTTTGAAAGCAGTACATGAAATCTATAGTTTACAGCTCCTTACATTCCAACGTCACCAGCTCCTGAAGAGACTGTGCCGGCATTGCTAGATCTGGAAGATGTGTTCCATGCCAAAAGCTTCTGAGCCAAAATTTGTGCAGCTTGGATGTGACCAATGTGCCCGATCCATTCCGCAAGGAAGCAGAGCACACTACCAGTTTCTCCAGTTTTGGACACCCACCTAGCAAATTCATCCCCCTCAACCACCTTGGCCTTATAGCTCCTTTGAATTCACTATCAGCATAGCCGCTAAAGATAGCCCCAGGATCCCGAACGAAGGCCCTTAGATTCCGTGCACCCCCTTCAAAAATGAAACTTCTCAAATATGGTGTTGGAATGATAATTCCACGTCATCATAAGAGATGCCAAACGATGCATCCAAAAGCTATTTATGTAAGTGCAATCCAATGAATCGATACGGCATTTCTATCCACGTCTTCTCGTGTCTCTGTGTGATTGCCATCTCTCCCCCTCTCTGTCTACTACAATGTAACACACACACATGCACATAGTGTTTAAGGGGGGCTGCTCCCTCCTCAATTCTACATGGTATCACGAGTACCGGGCATGCGGGCGTCCTGGTGCGTTTACTTCACGATCCTGGCCTACACTGTACTTGCGCCTTGCTCCAACCCTTGCTGAAGTTTCTTTCCTCCAATTCATGGTCCGAGCCATGCAAGATAGGCCGATTCTGGGCGATTTTTCCCCTTTGCAGGCTGTCGAGGCCCAAGTCTGGCCTCTGTACGAGCCCGTTCATGCTCTTTTTGGCGATGAAAAGGATCATCCTCCTGTCCCTGCCAAGGATGCTCATGATGCACAGTTGAAGCAGCACCTAGAAATGTATGTGCTCCTCGACCATAAGCGATGCCCTTGCTGCGCCTCGCATACACCAACTGTGGAAGCCCTACCTCTCGCTCAACAAGCTGCTGCCCCAAATGATGCTGATGAAGAAGATGCAATAATTGAAACCTTCCTAGCTTCCCTTCACGAAGAAGAAGTGGCTCAAGTGATTTCTGCCCCAGTTGCAGATGATACTAGAGTAACCTTTCACTCATATTACTTCATGGCTAACTCCAATACACTGCCAATATTCGCTGCTGATGTTGTCCGAAATGATGTCCCTGTTCGAAATGGAACGTGGAATGACCTGCAACCTGCGCAATCTCTTGTAATTGGTGTCCTTCATGATAGCGACAAATGTATGTCTGTAAACACGGCCAACCTCTGCCTTGATGCCCTCATGTGCCCTACTGCGGCTACTTGGCCTAGAGGTGATGGTCAAGTGCCTGCAAATAACCTTGCCGACTGATGCAGACGAAGTTGTTCCTGCTACAGCCCTGCATGATGAGGAAGCAATAATCACCACCTTCCTTGGATCCTTGATCGAGTCCGTACATCAAACAAACGGGGTCGACAATCAAGCCCTTTCCAACAACTTCGCGCCACTTCAATACCTGACAGGCATCGAATTTTCTGAGGGCATATCCCTGTCTTACTGCAGTCACGAAGTCCTTGATGAAGCAATTCCCCAAGCCCCACTCAAGGCTGCCAATCCAGCAAACAATGCTCTAGATGCTGCCAACCCAACAAATCTTGCTCCAATCCGTGCTGTAGCCTCTCTTGGTACAAAACCACTCCCTTTATGCAACCCCTCTATCAATGATCTCCAAGTGGTTCCACATTCCGTGAACCCACATGGTCAGACCCTAAATGGTGGAGACGACAATGCAGAGAGGCCTTCCCACAATTTACTTGAAGTAATCAGCACTGTACCTCACCCTTACAGCTTGGATATTCTTGCCTTTTAAGAAGCAATCATAGTTCATCAAGGCAACCCGACCTCATGCCAATTTATTGGAATCCATCTCGAAGAAGATGGTGAACCCCCAACTAGCAGCTCCAAAGTGTCTTGTATTCGTACCATCCTTCCTGCTGTTGCTCTTGACAACCAAGATCCTCCTCTTTTGCACCCGGAATCGAATCTCCTTCTGTCCTTGGAGCTCACCCCTTTTGACCCAGGTGGGTGTGATAAAGAAAACCCACCAATCTGTTGTAGGCTGCTGCATACCCATTTCCTCCAACTCCTTTCATGCTTATCTATGGTCCTCCAACAAATGTCAGTCATAACCTTATCCATACCCCCCACAGCAGGTGATCTTCCAAATTCTTCTCATTACGAGGGACAATTCCTTCTACTTGCGATCTCTTACATCCTGGATGAAGCAAATCGCTGACGCAACCTCGACAACGGATATTTCTCAGGACGGAGAGTTGCTCATGCTTTTCACTCCCTTGCGGGGCAGTAATGATGGATTTCAAGCTCGTAAAAAGACATGGAATCTGCAAGAGATAACCAGAAAATCAAAGCCAAAGCTGAAAACCGGAATCGACATCAACTTTCTTTTCCACTTCGGATTCAACCTTGATCCGGGCTGATTCAACTCACCTGATGCGAACCCAATCATCATGTAGCTTGAATAGCATGATGTAATCATCTCTATAGCATGTACACTTGCACGCATCGAGGGTGGATCGCTGCACCTGACAAGCGTATGCATTGTTATTTTCTTTCTGCATACATACTCCTCTGATGACTCGAATTATGGAAAAGTGTTGGAATAATAATTCCACGTCATCATAAGAGATGCCAAACGATGCATCCAAAAGCTATTTATGTAACTGCAATCCAATGAATCGATATGGCATTTCTATCCACGTCTTCTTGTGTCTCTGTGAGATCGCCATCTCTCCCCCTCTCTGTCTACTACAATGTAACACACACACAAGCACAGAGTGTTTAAGGGGGGCTGCTCCCCCCTCAATTCTACATATGGAAGATTGCCAACCTCAATATACTCCAGAGAGTTTTCAATGACCTCCAGATTAAGTAGGAGAGGCCAAACTGCACTCATATCTCTCAGATGTGTAGTCCCAGTGCCTACTAGCCTCAGCACTTGCAGCCCTGTCATTTGAGATGCCAAACCACCCAAACTAACCATAGTTGGAGTGCATGAGAGGGCACCCTCCCTAAGCATACTAGTTGCCTTCCCTGTTCTGTGCTCCTGCTCTTCTGCGGCAGCATCCTCTTGCCTCCATTACCAACCCACTCCTGCCTTCGGATGCTATGCACTAGATCCCAACCAGCTGGCAACTCTGCACAATTCAAGCATGGGCAGTTGCTGATATCTAAACTCATGAGTGAGGTCAAACCAACTAGATTCAACACCGCTAGCTTCATACAATTTTTTAAAACCAGGGCTTTCACGCTAGAAACGCCAGGCCAAAACCTGAATCTCTCTATGCCCACATTGTCCAGGACAACAGTGCGCAATCCAAGTTCTCTTGCCTCAGTTGATGGTGGGGAAAGCTGATCCTTTAGCAACATGTGTGGATGATTTCTCTTGCCAAGGCTCATATAATACCTAGCAGCTTCTGGAAGACTTGCAGCAAATTCCAGGAACACATCATGAACACTAAATAGACAGTCCTCATTTTCCAAAAAGCAATGTCTGTGCAAGTCCTGCAACTGCAAAAGGAAAAAGTTAAAACGAAGTTAATAAAACACACTAAGATTAGAGTATGGTTGAAACTCTACTTGCAATTCGAGTTAAAAAATCACTTACATCCATCTTAATGTCTGCCAGAGTGCACTCATGAATGACACTAAGAAGCTCACGTGCATGTAAATATTCCGACACTTGGAATGATGAAGAGAGCAATATCTAGAAACAGAAACTGAAGATGAGAAGATAGCTTCGTGAAGCTATCTTTCACAAGGTCCATGATAGCTTGCTTTTTACACCTTTGCACCTGAGTCCCAAATCTCTCCATGTTCACTCTCCATCGATCATACACATCTAGTTTATACTGGCCCAACTGAGCTCCCATCAACTTTAACACCAGCGGAAGGTAGACTTTGGAATTGTGAAACCCAGACATGCTGACAACCTCCTCTAACATCTGTTTGTGCCTTGGAGGTAAATTATCCAGTGCACAAGAATTCGCCAAGCTCACACAATCTCTACTTTGTAGAAGTATTCGAAGGGCCTCCTCATTGTTCACATTTGGCACTCTTACAGAATCATACACACAAGGGCTATTAATGTGTGGACCATGAAGGAGACGATGTATCAGATTGTACGTCCGAGCAACAAGCAGCACTTTGCTCCCTGCGCCAACTACAACCCCCATAAGCCGTTGTACAAAATGGATTGTCTCCTCAACAATGTTGTCCACCACCAAAAAGACCTTAGAGCTTTGCAACTTATGAGAGCTGAGAATAGAATACATCTGCATCAGTAACACAAGTGTAATCCCCTCATTAAGTGCGCCATTCAGATCTATCCAAAACCGAAACATTAAGACAGCTGAATTGCAGAATCCACACTTGACACAATTATGAACTTACCAAGAAACATTACATCTTATTAAAGTACCTGCTCTAGTTCTGATACATTGGTAAGGTCCACCTTGTTGTGATAAATTGAGAGTCTTGGAACAAGCTTCTTGCATACATCCACCAATTTATCATCAGTGATATTTGTGGGCAAGTTCAAGTACAATGCCTTACCATGGAGATTGGTGGAGTAGTGATTGCACAAGCACTTAGATAAGGTGGACTTGCCACTCCCCGGAAGCCCATACATACCCAATATGCACACACGTGACTGAAGAGGGCTGCAACTTGGTTGAAGTGCAATTGATTCTAATTCTTCAAACTTGGCAACGATGACCTGCATTCAAAGTCTCTTGATCACGTCATGAGTAACACCATTACCATCAATCTACGATAAGATTCAAGCCAAATTGTTGTCCTACCTTGCACAAGCGCTCCTTGCCATTTATGCCCAGCTCATCATAATGAACGGCTGGAGGGATCACCTTGGAAATAGCAGAAACTATGTTTTCCAAGTAGGCTAGCTCACCATGAGATGGATCGAATATAAGGCCCTCGCGTGCACAGAGTCCATGAAGAGCCTGCTCCAATTTCAAGGCATTAATGCGATTTGGGTCTTGCATAGCATACTTTCTCCAGGTCGTGCGCCATTTGTCTAGGTTGGTTTGACACTTGAGGTCAAGGGGAGATGACTGATAGAATAGAGGTAGTATCTTGACCGATCCCGTGAAAGCGCAGAGCTCGAGCATCGGTCATTTTGCATCTACACATTCAAGATCACTTCATACGTCAGAAGGTCGAAGATAAGATCATCAGCCTGACTTATGTCAACACAAATGATAATGCTGCAGATTTCCTCACAAAAAGCTTGCAGATAGACAAGCACTACAACTGCTGCTCTATCATTGGATTGGAGATCTGACTATTTTTTATTATGGGGGGTGTCAGCGTAACTAAATAATAAAAAATAAAATAGAGAACTAAAACAACAAATTTAAGGATCAAATAGACGTCGAATAAATCGACAGAATGTAACGGCGCAACCAAAACAGCGCCTATGTAACTACACAGATTTAATATAATGAAACCATCGCAACATACCTCTGTGTGTTCTCCATTGTCTCTCTCAGAATTCTCTGTAAACTTTTAACTGTGTATTAAGCGCTCACACTTAGATGTTACCTTGATTAGAAATCAACCACAGCACGAATCACAGTCGGATAGGGGCCATATTCTTAGTCTGTTTCGGGCTTCATGTAGATGCCAATGGAATGTGTAGATTTACACGTAAAGAATAGATTTGTCATCTTATATGTGAAAATCGACATGCATAACTAGGTATCGACATTGGCCAGCCATATTCAGCTCATGATCGACGAATTAGGACTCAAAAAATTAGAATGGGAGGACTCAGCCGATAAAACTAATTATGATGCCTGTAATTGCAATAGCATGGCATACCTTTTGGCCTCGGGCGTCAAGTCATGTGTGCAGTAACGGTGTGATGAGGAGGACGACGCAGCCATCACGCACGGACACACAGAGAGAGAGACTGACGCTAGCTTATGAAATGTGATATATATTGTAGTGTACACGGCCGCAGGGCTCTAACCGAAGAAAATAAGGGCAAACTTGAAATTCTTTGCCGATAATCTATACTTAGTTTTCCAGTGCCACGTGTCAAAGGCGGTTGGCCGTACTATTACACTTAAATTTGCCGGTTTTCAAGCTCAAAATCGAACCGAGTTTCTATGATTTTAGCCAGTTAAAATACGTTGTACCCCGGTTTTTTTCTAACAATGTGCACGGGATTAGACCAGAATGAGCGTGCCACTTGCATACAAGAGCAGCTCCTTATATTGATATCACAAGCACTACAGCAACCTTCTTGGCATATACAAGTGGGTTCACACCGTGGTTTGTCCGACCACACACCACACCTCCCCCCTTAGGGGAAAAAAGATGGACATCTTTTTAGAATTTTGGGGTAAGAATCAACTCGACATGAAGGGATCAACTCCAACACCTCATTTGGGGGGATTGATCATACAACGGCTTAGGGGCTAAGGGATTGAGCTTGGGGGCTAGACTTGTCATCATGCCGAACATCATCAAGGCATGGAACTCAGACATCTCGCTTATGCAAACACTAAGTTGCTATCCCAATGTAATGGACAAGACGAGGAAGGAAAAACTGAGGATTGGGCACGACATTTTTGCGACATACATTCATTTCCATAAGGGGTTTGGTGTGATGATGGGGATTGGTCACCAGGACTTAAATGAAAAGAGACTTTGACTAATAAACACATAAAATAGAAAAGGATACGTTATGGGGTTGAGACTCTGCATCACCACTATGAAAGCGAAAAGACCGGGCACCTCTGCAACAAAGCTGCAGCAACTCCTATCTCTAAAATAAACTTGTATGCATGCATGCCAAGTGGCCTTCTTCATCACCACTGCCATCATCTTTGTCTCCTAAGCATTCGGATGTAGTGACATGACTTGCATGTGCTTACTTGCATTGTAGGATTTAGCAAAATTCCTGAGCATCTGCCTGGGCTCTTTGCAAATCCAACTTCAATAGTTCCAAAGGCCGAAGTTCTTGTTCCATTCTTGAAGACTTCTCAGCAAGGCCACGAAGCTACGCTTCCTTCTCCCCCTATATATTTCTCAAACCTTGTTGCAGGTGCTATACTTCTTGCTATGTCGCAGCCAACTCCTGTCGGAGGGCCACATGAGTTGCAACCAGCCTCTGATTCTCTGTGGGTTCTCTGTCAAGAGCCTTTGAATCTCTTGATGCTGAGTAGCTATCTTCTCCTCCATGATTAGGCCTGAAGATGGCAACACATCCAGGATTGCGTCAAATTGGACCTGGCATGGATGTGGAATGCAGGCGACCCATTTGATGTGGCCTTGGTTGCCGCCAAACAAAGCTTTACTGAATCGGGCAGACATGACATCAACCGCATAAACAGCATGGTCTAATGAGCCAATAGTAGCCTGGGCATTCATCAAGCTCATGCATAGGCTCATGCATAGGCTCGGGCGACCAGAGAGGTTAACAACGGAGCCTGCGAAATTAATGTTGGACTTGAGTGAAAGACAATGTTGCACAAGCTGATGGTTTAGGCCAGTGATGGTCACATCATAATTGATCTGGAATGCCCTTGAGCGGCAAGCTGCATCACATGACCTTCTAGCATAAACTGAAACAGGGGGCGTCGCAATAGTCCCTGAAGGTGTTCGACCTACTTCAATTAACAGTGTCGTTGTCCGACCTGGCTTGGCCACCTTGCAAACACCTTGCTATAGAGAGCAATGTTCTTGAAGAAGCCGGTGTCGACACACTATTCTAGTAGCCAAGAACGTCAACAAGACCTCGCCATCAGTTATCTTTGCTGATGTACGAGAAAGAGGTTGCTAATATGGTTGGTGCCTCGTTGCCTCATTTGGGCACCTACAAGATAGAAGGAGAACTACCCTGTGTCAACTCCACCAATGTAGTGTACACGGGATCAGGCCAGAATGAGCGTGCCACTTGCATTATACAAGAGCAGCTCCTTATATTGATATCACAAGCACTACAACAACCTTCTTGGCATATACAAGTGGGTTGACACGGAGGCTTATATATATGTATATATATATATATATATATATATATATATATATATATATATATATATATATATATATATATATATATATATGAAATATTGAAGTGCGTATCGGACGACTCGACGACCTTTGCTATAGAAATTGGTCGATGCGGTTTAGTATTGCAAGTCAGAGACAATATGTTTCGGGTAAAGGGGCCAGTAAAAAACCAGCCCTGCACTAGGACTCGTTGACTGCTATTAATAATATGGATTTTCTCCAGCGGTGTGCACAACGAGGCCAGTGTTGGGCTGGTTAGTGCAACGCAATATGGGATCGTGGCCGTCAGATCGCGCGTTCATGTTGACGTGACGCATAAATGGCTCTGATTTGGCACCTCATTGGCCCCTTTTTCACTACCTTTTGTGTAATATGTGAAATATCCTTTGAGGTCCTGTGAACTACGTGCCTTGCCATTCGTGATGCGGCTTCTCTGCCTAACCGTTCTCGTGCTGAGCTCTCCAACGCGCTGTCCCAAGCTGAAAACAGTGCATGAGATAGAGAGAAATTCGCCACCTCGCTTGGGTGGCCTTAAGTTGGCCCCTTTACCCTAGTAGATTTTAGTGTAGAGATGTGGAACAAGGACACACGCACACTCACATCAACCACCTAGGAATAAAGTAAACATATACAAAGTGTATTGAGTACTGTAATACATAAGTTGAATTTTTGAAGTGTGAGAAAAGAAGTGTGTTTATTTGATATATAGATTCACTGATAGAGATTGAGCATGTACTAGTGAGAAAAACATGTGGCTAAACTAATCTTAACGAAGCATTGACAAATTCAAAAAATACAAAAAGTATCAACGCACTAAATATTTGAATTGCACTACCGACTTGATGATCGTATACGGGTGTCGTCTAATTGTGCAAGCCGGAGGACAATGTTTGAATGAAGCTACATAAAAGTAATGTGAATAGTTAAACATTTGGTCATGTAGTTAGGTGCAAAATGAAAATGCTAAATATACAATGCACGTCATGCAAAAGTACCATACAACAGTAAGGTGGAGAGTTGGCACTGTGGTCTCTCCAAAAATTATAAGAAATGAAAGCCATGCCGTGCCCCGTAGCATTTATCTGTTGTGCCACGCAAACACATAGACATGGGAGATTGGATGCAGATAATGGACCTTGGAGTGTTGTCGAGTTGGAGTCGTGCTTGTACAATTAAAACATCCATTGTTGTGAATATATATCCTCTCTATCAGACACAAAACATGCGTTAAGAAAAATACAAAAGATGCAGGATGTATTTAAGCTTAAAGAGATATGAATGTGGCAAAGCTTGACTCTCGACCATACATCGTGCATATAAAGGAAAAATGACTCAATTAGCAGGCTAGGAATATCGAGGTGGGAGACACCTCATTTTGTTATTTTGCCTCTACACTATATTGTTTAAACATAGCGATAGGCTAATATTAATGCAGCCTGAGTTCTTTATGTGAGGCAGCTTGTCGTCAATTTGGTTCTAGGATAATGGTCTATATCATGTCAAGCACTACATCCTCCTTCCAAAACCACATATTGGGATTATCACCATCCATCTACTACACGATGCTCATCACAAAACCCGGTGCAGCAACATCACCCCCTTCTGTAACCCGTCGTCCCGGATGAGTATGACAGAGCTACGACATCATCAGGGTTTATCTCCAACTTTGGACACCCCCCCTCCCCCTCATTCAGCTCCATCAATTTTCATATGTGCATAACATGGTCACCATATGCCACATGCTCTCTTTTGACATACGTGGTACTAGAGTTCGAGGGTTGGCAGATGTGGGCCGCTCGATCACCATCACTTTGAAATGCAGTTGATTGCCCACAATGTTGGCTAGCTTCTCTATGCAAGCCATTTGTGTTACAATCAGCTTCGCCCATGAGATTGTTATGCTTGGTTGTTCTGGAGTCCTCTTGGAACTTGATAGCATAGGGAGATATATCATGTTCATATGGACAGATGGCAACCTGGTTTGAGCTACATGGTTTCTCTATGGATATCCTCCCCCACTTCAATATTCTCTAGATGCACCCTCTTTCTCTCACACAAACGGAGGGAGGTCACTAGACTTCTATGACACAATTTGTTTCAGTTGGATATGCAGAGGACATGAGTATAACCTATATAGGAGCTCAAAGAATTTTCTCTAGCTCATAGAGGATGGTTCTTATCTAGGCTTGCCTACATGGACACTCAATTGTCCCATAGATTATGATGTACTAGTAGACAAAATTCAAACATCATCACATTATTTGGAGATTGAGATTGGCCAATATTGAGGCATCTATATTGAAGCTCTGCCTATTGTCTCTCGGACACATCTCGCATAGCTTTGCTTTTTAAAACCTTCACTAATGAGGCAATGAAAGTGGCCACCTATCTCATAGTGAAGCTCTGCCTGTTGTCTCTCTGACACAGCTAGCATAAAAACTTGGCCTCTATCTAGAGTTATACGATACTAGGATCAAAGATTTCTTGGCCTCTACCTATTGGAGATTGAGCAATGTCGAGCAGGGCTAGAGAGAGAGAGAGAGAGAGAGAGAGAGAGAGAGAGAGAGAGAGAGAGAGAGAGAGAGAGAGAGAGAGAGAGTTCACACATCGAGAGACACGCCCAAAGACAGATCACAATGTTCTTCCATCCAATGATTAAATAGATCCAAGACCAGCGAGAGACCGGGAGGGACACAACGCACATCACTAGCATAGGTTTGTTGAATAATCGACAATGAGGAGATGCTCCCATCAACAAAGGATGTTTCCTATATTGGCGTTTTGCATAGCACCAGATGCCTTCAAGATGCAAGCATAGGTGATTGCATCTGGAGAAATGTTCTCGCGCTTCACATTTGCTAAAAATAGCCCAGAGCTTTCTGGACCCACCGTTGCTGAGCATATCCCGTTCCAAGAGACAAAATTCCAGATAGAAAGCTCCTCAAGCACACCACATCTGGCATACATGTTGATCAGGGCAGTGTCAAGCACACAGCTCTTGTCTAAAAATATCCTTGTTGCTCATATTGGAGTCCTACATAGTGCACAAAGTGCCCTCGTTTTGCATCCTAAAGCAAGTAGCCATAGCTTTGTGGCCCAGTCCTTCTTGCGCATATCCCGCAAACAATGCATTTCAAGAGACAAAATTTTGGACATACATGTCGACCAAGGTAGTGCCAAGCATAACGTTTTTTTTTCGACAACCATTGACTAGGAATGTTATCATGAAATATTTTGCCCATCTCAGTGTTTTTCAAATTGCCACATGCCTTCAAGGTGCAAGCATATGTGATTGCATTTGAAGAGATGCCCTCGAAATTCCAGACATATATGTCGACCGAGGCAGTGCCAAGCATAACATTTTTTTTCGACAACCCTTCACTAGGAATGTCTCATGAAATCTTTTGCGCATCTCAACGTCTTCCAAATTGCCACATGCCTTCAAGATGCAAGCATATGTGATTGTATTTGAAGAGATGCGCTTGCTTCGCATCAACCAAAATAAGGTTCTAAGTTTAGTGTGTAGGTAAAGATCATTAAAGAAAATATTTGAACCCCCTTTTTCCACTCATACTTTGCAGTTCAATCCCTTTTCCCACTCGGAGTCAACGATTTAGTAAACCAGATAACAAATTGAGAGAGAGAGAGAGAGAGAGAGAGAGAGAGAGAGAGAGAGAGAGAGAGAGAGAGAGAGAGAGAGAGAGAGAGAGAGAGACTTCTTACTGGATTCTTCAGAAGCGGTGTTGAGAGTCGAGAGATACAGAACATCGGTTGAGTGACGATGTAGAACGTCAGTTGTAGAAGGGAAAAGGAGTATATCAATTGCACGCTGAGGTGCTTGAGTACTTCGTTATGCTCTCTTTGGCATGGCCAAACTAACAATAAAATCATGAGCTCTCAAAAGCATGATTATGCGCTGATGGTGTTGTTGGAAGGGATATGGGGAGAATAGTTGCTTCCAATTTGCAATCTTGCTTGCACGCCTGCTTGTCAACCTTTCACAATCTCTTCCAATTTGCCAAGTACACACATACACACCTAGACTATGAAATCACACACAAAATAAAAATAAAAATTAGATTGACAAGGAAAGAGTGTAAGAGAGTTTAAGAGGGATTGTAAGAGATGTATACATAATCATGGAGTACACAAAGTAACACAACATAGCATAAGAGAGAGGGACGGGAAAATTTAGGGCATCTACATAAGAAAGGCCTAAAGATTGAAGCCCCAAACTCTACAACACCTCTTGTGGAGTTTGGTATTTGATATTTGATATTATTGTTGGTGCTAAAAATTGGAGGGCCCCTCTTTTAGACTTTAGTTCCACTTTAGTTGAGTTGAACACATTACTTATTGCATGACCCTCTTAGGGTGAGTTCTCACTGTCCTATTTACAAAGCAACCATAGTGGCTTATTGATAAAAGATAGCGGTTATAAACCATGTCAGTGCGTGTGGTGGTGGTCTCGTGATCAACTATTTATGCACGGATGAGTTGTTCTTCTTGGTCCACAAGTGAAGGTGGATCCTCACAAATGTGATGTGTAGGTAGGGTCCTCTAAAAGGTCTTAAAAGACTAATGTGGAATGCATTGTGAATGTGCCAATGTGAAGGTAAGTCTAAAGAAAATGAAACATTCATTGATCACAACAAAAATTTTGAATGGGTCGTAAAACGAGGAGCAAGTTTAACAAAAACATTAGTATCAACACTTTTGATCCTTCGTTTTTCAATGCAACGCATAACGTAATCACCTTCCTTAAATTGGTGCGCCTTGCGGTGCTTGTTAGCATGTTTAGTGTAAAGTTCTTGTGAGTGTTTAATGGCAGAATGCACACTTGTATATATATCATGAAAATTACAGTAAACTCATCAGCGGTAGGCACAACATTAGAAAGACGTGAAGCAGGAGTAAGCAGAGAATGACCATACACAATTTCAAATGGAGATTTACCTGTGGCAGTGTGAGTGGTGTTGTTGTATGCAAATTGTAGAGTATGCAGGTAATCATCCCATTTCTTGGGTTGAGAAGAAACATAAGATTTGAGCAACAAGTCAATAATAGTGCGATTAGTGACTTCGGTTTAATCATTAAACTCAAGATGGAATGTAGAAGTAAAATCAACTGTAGTTCCAAGATTGTTAAAAATAGTAGTCCAAAAAGCACTACAAAATTTTGAATCTTGATTAGAGATTAGGCAAACCATGATGTGGAAAGACAGCTTTAAGAGATAGAAGTGCAACTTGATGTTCTGTGAGTGTTTTCTTACAAGGAATGACGTATACTTGTTTAGAAAAGTGGTCAATTATAGTCCAAATCATATCATGCTTGTGAACAATGAGTGGAAATCTAGTAACAAAATTCACTGAAATATGTTCCCAAGGTTTTTCAGGAATAGGGAGAGGGTGTAATAGTCCCAATTTCTTACATGTTGCTGCTTTAATTTTTTAACAAATCAAACAAGTTGAAACATACAGTTTAACATCAGTTTTCATAGTAGGTCAATAGAAATCACAACATAAGTTTTGAAAAGTAGCAACAAATCCTCTATATCCAGCAAAGGGTGGTTTGTGTAACTCTTCAATGATAAATGTACAAAAAGGTTTAGTTACACACAATTTCTTTTTGAATCAAGAAAGCTTTTTTGAATAGTGTATTCCAAAAATGTGTACACATAATTCTCAATCATATGCAGCCCTGTGGTTTTGAAATCATCATCTAGTGCATAAGTGTCACGTATTAATTGAATCAAATGAAGTACCCGTAATGGTGGATAGATTATTAAGAGAGGGTCTTCGACTCAAAGCATCAGCTACAACATTTTCCTTACTAGGCTGATATGAATGTTGGGTTGAAAACTTTGAATAAAGGCAACCCACTTAATATGTCTATCATCTATTAAGGGTTGAGACAGTAAATACTTGATACTTTGTTGATGAGTTTTGATGATTAAATCAGAACCCATTAAATAAAGTTTCCAAATTTTCAAAGCATGTACAACAACAGTCAACTCTTTGTCATATGTACTAAATTTTGCCTCAGATGTTTTAATTTACGACTTTCAAATGCAAGGATAGTTATCTTGCATAAGGACTGCGCCGATACCTTTTCCACTAACATTAGTGACTATGACAAAGAATAGTCTATCAAAATCAAGCAATTGCAATATTGGTGCATTTATCGAAGTATCCTTGAGTGCATTAAAAGAACTTTCTTACAAATTAAACCATATAAAGAAGATTTTTTCTTTAACAAAAGAGTGAGGTAATGAGATTTTTAAGCAAACTTACGTACAAACTTCCTATAATAACTGCATAGACCAATAAAAGAACGAAGTTCATGCAAATTTTTGGGTCTACGCCATGATTGAATGGCTTCAATTTTCTTGGGGTCTACATGTATTCCGTTCCCAATACAATGTGTCCCAAATATTTAATTTCAGATTGGATAAATGAAATCTTTTCAGGATTCAAATACAAGTGGTTGTGTTCAAGTAGATCAAAGACACGTGGTAAGTGCTCTTTATGTTCTTGTTTTGATTTATTGAATACAAGAATTTCATCAAAGAATACAATCACAAAATTTTGATTGTCAATGAAAATTATGTTCATCATATGTGTGAATGTGGCTGGTGCATTTTTTAGACCAAATGACACGACAAGAAATTCATAATGTCCCATTTGTGTTCTGAAAGTAGCTTTGTAGACGTCATGGTCAAACATTTTGACTTGGTGATACCCTGATTTGAGGTCAATTTTGCTAAAGATGTTTGCCTTTGACATTGAAACTGGAGCTTGATCTGCTCTAAGTGAGCATCAATATCAAATGACTAGATTATTTCCGCTCCTTCCTCTATTATAGCTTGTAATCGAGGCGATTTTGGCCTCTGCTGGCTTTTTTGGCCCTAATCTGATTTTTCAGCCTCATTAGTTTTCTTTTCCTTCAGTTTTTGATCTCCTAGAGCTGCAAAAGTTGTGGAGGGCTTTGGTTGTGCTGCCTCTGTTTCTTGATCTGCGTTTAGTTCGGACTGCCTCTTCTCCTCTCCTTGTTTTGGCAAGTCAACTTTTTTTTGTCTCTTTTATCACAGTCTCTGGAGGTGCCCCAGTGTCCGTGGGAGAGCCAAACTCGTGACTATGCTGGTCCTGCATGTCTTATTGTTCCTCCCCTTGAGAGTTGTCTTCCTTTTCTTTACTTCGAATAGAGTCGTCAGATGATTCGAGATCATTGACGTGTGGCTTCTTTGCTTCTTCTTTTTTCCTTTGCTCCATTTTTCGCTTGAGTTTGTTATGGATTCGTTGCTGCATGGCACTGACAATCTCACCATTTTTCTCTGCTTCCTGTCTTTTCTTCTGCTTGATCCTTTCCAGAGCAGCTATTTGCCTGTGTAGCAGTGGAATGTTTTCTTCTTCCTCCTCCTCTTTTTCATCATCAGCCTCTGTTCCTTGGGTTCTTTTTTCTTCGTGATTTTGTTGGCGGAGCCTTTCCCTCAACGCCTGTGCTTCTTCCATTGTCCTCCTAGAATGAGTAATAGGAATAGCTTCTGCCACATGCATGGTTTTTTTCTCAGTCATGTATATCCTAGAGTGTACTGACTATCGTGCTCCTCCTCTGAAGACTGGTACTTCAAAGGACCGTCTGAAAGGGCAGGGGAACTGAACATGCTCATCACCACCCAGCCATGCCCTATATAGGCCCTTGGCCTTCTAAATATAGGGACCCCCTTGACTGCATGTCCGTCCTTGCCCTTGGCCCGGACTGGTCCTACCATTGTCCTGACATTACTCCCCCATTGGAGAAGCGTTTTCGTCCGCGAAAACACCAGTGATGGTATCTTCATAAGAACCCTAATGTTTTCTATTGTAACATCCCACATGGATCCAATGGTTCATTTGAGCGGAATGCGGTTCAATAGGAGGTTCAATGAAACCAAGAGTAACATCTTGATTTTCTACATTGTTGTCCATCTGTAACCATCTGATGGTACCGGTTCCTATCCAAACATACTGTGTAGACTCCATTTAGAACGCTCATGAGCATGGTAAACGAGTTTATCACAACACAGGTGTACCAAAAAGAGTACCTCTTGTCACTTTCCATGAAAGTAACTTGCTGACATAACTCATCAGCCAATTTTAAGTCCTTGACTTGGTCCCAATTTTCATCATCAGTAAATAACCCCACCCTAATGAGTGTTCAAGGTTGAGAACCTGAGTTATACATGAAGAGACTACCTAGTCGTAACATGCGTTAACTGATAGTAAGTAAACTCCAAAAAGAGCAATAAATGCTTATGAATTTGATTAATTGGTGCTAATGCACGCACTTTGCATATCCTGTAGCCCAAGATTACACTTTGTAATATGTCAATCCCCTTGGATACTGACAGTACTGAGGTGTGTTTCCCCCACGGTTTACAGACAGTCTTCCCAAACGACTGGTAAACGGGGAATCACAATAGCGTATAACATTGTTGAGGAATCAACAATGTTTGGAATAACCATCGTGGTTAACTTGAGAAATCCACAAACACCCAAACCGAGCCATGACCTCTATTGGTGATTAGTGAACTCAAAAGTAATCGCATAGAGATAGTGCACATAGAGTGCAAAATGCTTCATAAGCAACAACCTGAGGAATATGCATGCCGTTCCAAATTAGGCTTTGCTAAACACTAAGGCCCATAATACCTAGTGTGCATGCATTTAGCAAAAAACAGATCCGAACCTGTATTTCCATGGTGATCCTTGCCAATATTTATGGCAAATGTGATGCGCCTAGCACACATTAAGAAGGAATGTAAATAGTTCTGAAAAGAAACTAATTACTTTCAGTTTGCAATCTTTTGCAAGCCTTACTAAAACATCTGAATCACAATAGACGGTGAAACATTGATCACTTCTAGATACAAACAATGAAACTTTTTCATTAACAATTTATAGCCTTGCTATATGTATAAACAACCATCTGGAAGTTTGTTTAGCAATACTTGTAGCTGAACAAGTCATTCTAAGTATCCGACAACTTGTTTGGCCACTAAAATTGCTCCTGATATGTCGTGCTGAAAATGGTCTAGAAAATAGATTTGACCAACACCTAGTTGGACTTTGTGATGACACATAATTGAAATAATGGCACCAGTGTTAGTCCAGAGACTCATATTCTCCACATGTGGATTATGTCTCATGTGAGGATGTATAAAGAAGAACATCCGTCAAGTACAAGATGTACTTGCGTGTGGAGGTAACTCTAAACACTCTGCGACAAGAGTGAGAGGGACCCTCATTTACTGCTCCACACTGGCTAAACCGAACTCCTTGAGTTCCTAGACTATGTTGTATCCCATGTGACAACATGTGCCAAATCGAACCCCACAAGTAGGTTCGTAACAACATAAGGCAGAAAGATAGATTGGACACTTGGCCCAAAATACTTTGTGCCGACATGCCCTTGGCATGGCTCTGTAACGTTCAAGCGTACTTATTCATCTTGAAAAACCAAGCAAAGCATACTAAAAATGGAATAACACCAAATTAATAGATGCGTACGTGGAGATTTGAACGTAATGTTCACTTACCCGTAATCAAATGGAGAGGAGCACGTCCCCTTCCTGAAAAAACAAACACCATTGCACTGGGAACCCTGGGTGTTACCTTTGCAATCCAAGCCCTTGGATTAGAATCTACGTAGTCAAACGCCTTGGTAAGACCCATTGTAGAACTGCGCAACTAGCAGGTAACGGTAACCAACCTAGTTAACCGTGTACAGAATGATGAGAATCAACTTAAAAAGTTGAATTTGTCCGCTACCCCATGGTAGATTAGTGGCTTCTTTCCTTGAAAGTAGAACTAGGATAGATCAAACTATGATCCTCAATGCCTATAGGGAGATGTAGCAGTCACCCGGCGGGTCTTACCCCAAATAGTATGTCCATAGGCAATCTGCAGTGCTATAGAGGGAGCCGGATATCCACACAAGTTAAATGGCTAGCTCTTATGGACAGCCATGCGCTCGCAACCTATTGTTGCGTCTATACTCCGTGGTAGAGAGCAGCTGATGGGAGTTTAAGGTTATCGAAAACTCAACTCAAGCACCGCACTGAAAACATGTAGTGCAAAATGATACTCTAAACATCCATAATGACAGGACTCTTCCTTATCAAATAACGTCAATGTGTACTCCACGGAGTAGAGCCGTTCGATCTTGAGAACGGTCACCCAAGGAATGCCAATAGTTGGGTCTTACCCAAGATCTGTCAATGGCTCTTGGCCAGCCCATGTGTGGCTCCTAGCTCTTACGACAATTAGTGTTCAATCGATAAACCAATGAAAACTAATGTGAATGGCATCTTGGCCCATTTCTAGCTGAGAGTTAGAGCACCTTGGCTCATGCTAACTCCCAAACAAAACATGTTCAAAAGCTTCTTGGAAATTTTTCATTATTCTTGAGAGAAATAAGAAAAAGAGAGAGAAGAAGAGCATGATGGGCTGAGGAACTTTCCTTAAATTTGTAGAGTGTGTGCCCAGAATGTGTGCTCTGAGACATCTTATGCCTAAAGTGCTGCTTATCCTATAAGCATACCAGAATCTATCGGTATGATGCTCTCATCGAGAGAGGCAACAGAAAACACAAGTCAAATCTTGACCATCGACCGTGTATGGGTCGTGACTGTATGGGAATGACTTGAATAGGGCACCTTGCCGATGAATCTAGTCAAAATTTTTCTGTGCTTTTTAGTGTCAATGTGTGTTGATAGCAACCAACAATCATATTGAACAATCCATCCTTAGTCTATCCTTCACAGAGTTGCGAGTGTGTTAGCCGAAGTGTAATGCATGAAGTGGTAGAATTGAATCCACTTACTAGCATGCCTTGCATGGAGAATTGTAAGCCCTCCCCGAGAGTGATGGCCGCAAACGTGAGAGCCAAAACAAAAGTGCCTTGCTGGCTTCACGTAAAACTGTCAAAGCACTTTGCTTTGCACAACATACAATATTGTCCAAAATAAATGTGAAGCATGGAAAAACAAGCAAAACTTAAAATTTTCTAACCTGGTCTTGAAATTGTGAAGGAAAAACTCGCTGGAAGATGGTTCATTGCCATAGCTGCTGCGCGAGAGAGAGTTGTCGTGTATATCATATACACCCTCTTTGCATGTAATGAAAGAACATGCTGGCAAACTGACAAATTCCTCCAAGGATAAGCTCATAGCATAAATCAGATGGGAAAATCTCAATGGAAGATGCTAAACTGAAAGCCTTGCTTCCCGTAACAACTTATGGAGGTCTTGATAGCTCATAGCTCATTAAGCACACTTGCTGACGAAGTTTGCCGCTGGAAGAATTGAATGAGTTGCCAGCAAGAAGAAAATTGGGAAATGATTTTCCAGATACTAGTTCAATAGAAATGGGTGACTGTGGATTCAACTTCATTAGTTCTGAGTGCCTGATTTTGAGAATTGAATTTATGATCGGCCTTGCCAATCACCGTTGCTTGATAAGGCACAAGCCATGCCCGAGTTGCCTCTACCAGGAGACAACCATGCCTCGTGGAAACCTATGTAGAGGTTATCGCTATCGGAGCCGTGTGCCTTAATCCAAATCATGGTAGTGATTACCAAAATTGGACGTAATAGATGATCTATTTCTTGATGCCAAATATTGAAAGGGAAGCCTTGCTTTACATAAGTACTCATGTAGTGTTGGTGCACATAGCTACCAGATACTCTTGCCGAGGTACAATGGCATAGCAAGAGAAGTCAACCGCGTCGAGCATTCACAAATTATCGACCTTGTCGAGTTATACAATGTGCTGAAAGGAGAAAAATAGTTGGAATAGATATGCCTTGTATCTGCTTGACATGATTACGTAGACGGAGCCTTGCTCCAATGATGTCTTGAGCAGACAACGGGCTAGAAATGAAGCCCGAGCAACTTACTTGACAACTTATTGGGATTGTAGGTAATGATCGGCCTTGCCGAGTACTTGACTCATACAGTACCGTTCAAACGCTACGCCTTGCCTGTACTTGCATGTACTACTGATGAACAACTTTGTTTGCAAACTTCTGCAAAACTAAAATGAATAAGAAACATCAATTTGAAGTGTAATGTACTTACCGGCCATCGGAAACGTCGTTATCGCCATCTCCAGCAGATATGAAGCACTTATGGATGTCGATGGTACTCAACGACCCCTTTCAGGCTTGTTTGTGTGAACCACACAATGCCAAAGTCTTCAGCATCTCGTACATCGGCGGTTGAGCACCGAAAAATCGGGTTTGCCGAGGCGACGAAACCCCAAGGCATGATGCGTATTTCAATTTGTCAAGCGAGGGGTCGCTGCCGTGGGCTAAGGCCCTTAGGGTTAGGGTGCCCAACTTGGGGTGCCTGCTTGTGAACCCCCAACAACAAAAAAAATAAAAAATAAAAAAAAAGAAAAAGAACAAACTGGCGATGGCTTCCTTAGCCGCGTGCGCGAAGCAGCAAGATGCAGGGAAGTCCAGCTATGGCGCTCGATTGTGCATGACGCAGAAACGAAATTCGTTTCTCATCACAGCCCGATCATCCCAAGCCCATTTTCATGCGATTTCCTGCTGCTCGGCGCTCTGCCCGCCTCTGTGTAGGGGATGCTTCCCACGCCATGCCCTGTCGGCCTTCTCCTTTCGGCTCTGCAGGGGACAATGCCCACGGCTCCCTTGCTCCTCCCCATGCAAGACATGCAAAAAGCCTCCAAACATGAGAGCCACACCCTCCATGGCTAGCAAGAGAGGACGATTCTCCATGAACGACAGAGAGAGAGAGAGAGAGAGAGAGAGAGAGAGAGAGAGAGAGAGAGAGAGAGAGAGAGAGAGAGAGAGAGAGAGAGAGAGAGAGAGAGAGAGAGAGAGAGAGAGAGAGAAGAAAACCATGCTTTCCCCCCGCCATGGCTCCACCTTCCTTCCTCCTCTCCACCTCGCTCTGATACCAGTGAAAGGGTAGGGGAATTGAACATGCTCATCACCACCCAGCCATGCCCTATATAGGCCCTTGGCCTTCTAAATATAGGGACCCCCTTGACTGCATGTCCGTCCTGGCCCTTGGCCTAGATTGGTCCTACCATTGTCCTGACAGCGTCTCTTTGTTGGGATCTAGCTTACTGGCTACTCCAAGCATCTGACTCTATCTTTTTGCTGTCAGAATCTTTTAAGGTTGAGCTTTGCCTCGTCTGCTTAACTTATGGCTTTGGCCTGGTGGAAGGTCCGGCCCCATAGGTCTTATTGCTCTTTTAGACCTATGGATGAGATCTATTTGCGCTTCGGCGGGTGGTAGATCATCAATCATCCCCAGCGCCTGATAGGCAATCCTTGTCAGTATTGTTCCAACATTCATGTAGGCCTTGCTTTTTTGGCTCCCCTTTAGATTTTCTTCAACAATGTTGTCGAGGAGGTAATTTCCAAAATCACAGATGACCACTCTTGTTTCTGGCAAGACCATTGCCATTACCACTACCATGTGCAACAATGGTTCTGTATATCTGGGTGGTTTCTGCACTTTGAAGTGTTGCGATATATGACGCAATGGCAATTTAGTTTCTGAGTATATCAAATCTTGATACGTTAGCTTGTGACCTCTTTGTTTCAGGAAAGCTTTGTCATTATCTATTGCCTTTGTCTTTTGTAATAGATTGTGAATCCCTTGCAAGTGGAGGGCTTCATTAATTATTTCTGTTGTGATCTTTACCTTAACTACTACCCAATCTTTGTCAGTCAGAGTGGCTTCCCCATTGTACTCTATTGAACCTATGAGCTCATGAGCTCGCCTGAAATCAGTTCCCCAGGGGGGTAATCATAGGAAACTGTGTCTAACTGTAGGCATCTGCCCCCTGCTAACACTTCTGTCTTTTGGTGCAACGTCCACTTTTCTAGAAGAAAGATAGTGGCCTTTACTATTTCTCCATCTGCGGCTTGAAACCTTCCCATGAAGACGTTAGCTAGAATTGCTTCAAGTACCGGTCCGATGATGTGAGCTTTCTCAATTGAGGAGATATCGATTATTTCATAGGGTGCAGCATTCCACTCCCTTTGTGCTTTCCTTCGAGGCATCCTGCAATCAATTTTAGCATTGAAAATAGGTTTTAGCCATTGATCAGAACTGTCAAAAAGGGTAAACTTGACTATAAAACAAAAAATGAGCATAACTTTGTCAAAACTACCCCAAATTTGACCAAGTTTCACCAGTGCAACTAGGATTACTATAGGCAGAATGATGTAATGTAATAGTTGAATTTTGGCAAAATGGAACATGGATCACGATCCATGTTGGGAAGAATTTTGAAATTCTAACTAGGGGAAGTTGTTCCTGGGCATATGGAGATGCTACTGTGCAATTTTCTCTAGTTTTTAGAGTTGGAGGTACATGGATCGCAATCCATGTTGGGTAACATTTTGGAAATCTGATGATACCATCTGGAAGGGTTCATCTAGATGATGCCTTGGTCCAATTTTTTTGGGATTTGGATCATTGGTTTGACACTTGGGCTAAAATTTAAAAATCTTTTGCAGACTTAGAGATTTTTGGCATTTTGAAGTGGATTTTGGGATTCAAATGACTTGAAACTCCATGGCCTGGCTTTCTTGAACATACTGGATCAGATGGCATGGTTTTTTCTTTGATTGTACAAAAAGGTACATGGATTGCAATCCATGTTGGGCAGAATTTAGATACAGTTTCTTTGCACATATGTTCCCATAGGTCTTCCTATTACACGGGTGAAATTTTGACTATATTTGTTTCTTGCAACCATTTTTGGGCACATGTTCTGCTTGATATCTATCATTGTCTTAATTCCCGATGCTTTAGGTCTGTAGTTCACAACTTTGCCTGGCTCCTTGTCAAATTCCACCAAAATTTGAACCCTTTTGAGGAGACACATTGATTCCGGCAATTTTCACCATTTTGCAAGTAATCCTTTGCTTGGTTTTGATCCAAAGAGGGATCCTTAAGTTACATTCCTTGTGGATAGGCTCCGAGAGAGTGTGGTCTCCCAATTGGCTTAAGTAGCAATTTGAAAACTTGTCAAGAACTCTGCTTTTAGTCCTTCTTCATAAGTTCTGTTGGCATCCCACCACTTGTCCTCTCCCTGAGTTTTTACTAGAATCCTGCCCTTTGCTCCTTGAAAAAATAGCCAAAAGACCATTTGCAGACTGAAGGTAGTAAACCAAGAGGATTTGATGATCTTAAGAGCAATTTGTGTGATTATTTTTGTAGCACCAGTAATATTTTTGCATTCCCTAGCTAGTGAGTGACTCCTGCCCTTATTTTGGCAAAAAGGAATATGGATCGCGATCCATGTTGGGATGCATTTTGAAAATCTAGTTATACGAGTTTGTTCCTGGCCATCTATGGGTGCTCTTGTACAATTTTCTCTGATTTTAGGGTTTGAGGAACATGGATCGCGATCCATGTTCCAACATTTTTTGTTGTTGTTTTTGTCTTGCCTGATTCTGCCAGCTATTTGGGGTCTACTGGTGAAAGATTTTTGGTTTTTGATGAGTTTTGGAATTCCCCATTGGCCCTATTAATTTGTCGATTTTGTGACTTTGTACTGCTCTGATCTGTTGTTTTGGAAATGTTGATGTAGTATGGGGCATACACGCATGTTCTTGCAAGGTTAATGATCATACCTGTCAAATCTGGTGTAGTAAGATCTACCGAGGTGGTCGCAGCGGGCAGAAACAAATCCAAAAACTCTATGCTCCTATGACTCTCTCTCTCTCTGAATGCAAATGACCTTATGTTGCCCTATTTGACTATATGTTCCTAGTCTACCCGGAATGCCCCGTTTATGCTTACCTCCATTGGTCATGTCTTGTTGTTTATATCGCGTGCGGTTCAAACCGTTCATCATTCTGACATTCGGTTGACAAATGGCGTTCGATCTGTAGTTTTGATCCTTTAGAAGTTGGCTCAAAATCCATCTTGTGTTGAATCTTTCCATATTTTCCATGTTCAAAGTCCTTGCTTTGAAGTTTCGGCATTTGCTTTCAAAAGTCAATTTCGACTTTCCTGGCTCGGCTTATCAATTTTTGTTGATTATCTGTCATTTTTTTTCTTTTTTGTAAAAGCAAAAAAATGACAGATAATCATTTATTACAATTACTATTAGTCGGCCAAAAATTAGCCAAAATTAGTGTAACCTCCCCTACATACATACTCTTATCCTGGTATTGGATGGTGACGGTATGGCTCATGATTATGCAGCTAAGAGTTTATAAGGCTTTGAAAAACTTGTTTTTAAGGAAAGGAAAAGAAAAGAATTAATATGATAATAATAATATATAAAAATGATAATCCTGCCGCATTTCCCCCCCTTCCTAGAGTTAGTCGTCTTAGACGAACATGTGTTGGAGTGCATGAGAACAAAGCATGTGTCTATGTATAGTCGTATAGTGTGGCTCTATGATGCAGATGGAGGATATGCATGGGGAAACAAAATGCTGTGCAAGAGAGAGGTGTTAAAAAATATGTTCAGTGGTTGCTGGTGGTGAGGTCACATTGAAGCTGCGTGGTCCAAACAGTACTAATTGGAGAAGACGCGCCCTGTGTTTGACGGTGACCTTGCATAAGTTGTGATGCTGCTGGTTGTTTTGCTTGTTGGCCTTGTTTTGGTTGCCACTGAAATTGCTTGCTTGTGGATTCTCTAGAAGAGGTATCGTGTGAGCGAGGTGGTTTTGGTTTCCATACCCACTTGACTTCTGTCTGTTTCATTGGCTTGGGTTGTCTAACAAAAGCCGTAGGCAATTTGGCGAGGTCAGGTTTCTGTGGAGGCAATGTAGTTGGACTTGAATTTTGTTGTCATTTTGCTATCCACAATTGCTTAGGATTGGTTTGCATGATGGATTTTTTAACCCATATTTTCTTGACCACAATTGGGGATATTCGCCGAACTGGTGCCGGTGGTGTTGGTAGAGGTTCCCATAGATGGTCTGTTTGTACAAAGGGCGTGGCAAAGAGTCCTCTTGTTTGAGCTGTAAGATATTGTCTTGCCAGTTTGGTGTGGCTTGATAAGTGCGCATCCACGACACTCCCAAAATAATTGCTTCGTTAAGATCCTGATCGACGACATGAAATTGATGCGGATAATCCATTTTGGGACATCAATAGTGATTGGTAAATTTATGTAGCCTTGACTGTCCATAGTGCTTTTGTTTGCTACTTTGAACCCCATCGTGTTTGGCATTAGAGGTTCCTGCATGATTTTTCTTAAAGTCGAATAGTTAACAACATTAGCTCTGGCCCCAGTGTCCACTAATGCTTGCTCGGTGGCGCCATCAACAAGTTGTAAATTAATGCGTAGATCCATTCCTCCTAACCATGTAGCTGTCATTTGTATGGATGCTATTGGAGTAGTATCGATCGTATCGTTCTGTTGTGATTTTCTCTGAAACTTTGCTTGCTCCTTGCGATTTAATATTCTGATTTTGGCTTCCTGCTGTGGCTGTTCTCAAATGTCATGTGCTTGACTTCTACATTGAGCTGCTGCATGTATTGTTGCAAGTTCTTCTGGTGTCAGCGAAAGAAGATATTTCTTTAATCTGTAGCCACTCGTCCAATTAGGCATCTCCTCACATGCTAATGTTGCAAGCTTGATGGCGCCACTTTGTGATATATCATGTATTACAAAAGGCCCCATCCCCCGCTTTTTGAGTTTTTTGGAGTGTTTTTTGAGGGTATACATTAAAATAATCCCCTTTTTGGAGCTCCTTTCCAATCACGTGTTGATCATGGAAGCCTTCATTTGTTTTTTTTCTGAGCATATATCCTAGTTATTGCTCTAAGTCGGGTTTCATCTAATTGTTCCTGGGTGTCTAGTCTCTCCGATAGCTCATGGCCTGTCCATCCTAATTGTGTTGCCACTCGTAGGGTTTTGATTAAGAATTCCAATGGTAGGATTGCATTAATCCCAAATACCAGGTTAAAGGCAGTCGTGCCGATGGAAGTTTTAAAAGCTACTCTATAAGCCCATAATGCTGTGTGTAGCTTTTGATCCTAATCATTCGTGAGTCATTGACTATTTTGGTGAGTACGGTTCATAAGATTTTGTTGGTACTCTCTGCTTGCTCGTTAGCTTGTGGATGATAGGGTACTGATTTGTGATGAGCCACCATGAATTCATCAAGGAAGCTTTCAATGACTTCGTTTAAAAAGTGTGTTCCCCTATCGCTCACTATTTCTATGGGAGACCATATCTCGTAATGATGTGTCCAAAAATAAACTGAGCTATAGTTCGTGCCATCTTTTTTTGGGTTGCCTTTGCTTCTGCCCATTTTGTCATGTAGTTTGTTGCTACTATGATATATTGTGCGTGCGATCTGTATCCCGAAGGTATGATGGGACCAATAAGTCAGTGCCCCATTTGGAAAAAGCACGTACCTCCATCATGGGCCTTAATGGCATTTCATCTCTCCGTAGGGGTGTTTTTGTGCGTTGACATTCATCACATCGTTTGACATAGGTCTCTGCATCCATAAACAAGATTGGACACCATATGCCTGAGTGTAGCACGATCTTTGCCATTTTATCAACATAGAAATGTCCCCTGGCTGTCCTGAGTGTGCTTGATCTAAGATAGAGTAATATTCGCTTTCTGTAGCACAGAGCAGTAGTTGATTGTCCTTTCCTTGCCTATACAGCTGGTTGGCAATGAGAAAATCATGTTTGGCCTCTTCTTCTACAGTTTTCATTCTTGCCTCTCCCCATCCCTCTGGGAAGGTCTTGTTTTTAAAATACTCCACTATGTGAGTACTCCATTTGGGTGCTTGTACTACTCAAAACATGGTGGCATGTTCCATTGGAGGTTGTTTTGTAAAACTATCACATGATTTTACATAGGTATGAACAATGTGTTCCATGTTTGGCCAGTAGACTCCCAATCTCTTTACATATTGGTCTATCTATGTTTTTCCATTGTGAAATCTTGTATTTTGTATATGAGCCTGTTTGAGGTAGTAGGTGGTATCTTCGGGCTGTACACATAGTCTCAATAATCTATCCTTACCGTGTTTGTACAGTCGTCCTACTAAAAGCTGGAGATTTTGTGTTTGATGTATACTTGATGGTTGTCTTTCAATCTGTAATGACCCGATTGTGAGTAGAGGAATGACCTCTTCGCTCCATCTTGGGACCATTTCGATGTTAAACAGACACGAGTTGGGAAGATCATCATCTACCCCTCAGGTGCTTCTCCATGAAACAGTCGTGAAAGATGATCTGCTCGTGTGTGTGTAGTCCCCTTTTTAACGACTATCGTGAAGTCAAACTCAAGCAATAGTATAAACCAGTGAACAATTCTTCCAGTGTTGCAAGGTTTGTTTACTAGATATAGCAGTGCCTGGTGATCCATGAAGAAAACGAACTAGTTTGCAAGAAGGTAGGGACTAAATTTTTTGACAGCATATATCATACCTAGACCTTCTCTTTCCGTAGTGGTATAATTTTTCTCTGAGTTGTTTAGTTGCCGACTACAGTAGCAAATGGGGAAATCCATTTTCTTCTCTCCTAGCTGGGCTAATATGCATCCGATGTCATAAGCTGCATGAACATGAAAGATTTTGCTCCAGTCAGGGCCTTGCAAAATTGGAGCAGAAATTAATTACTGCTTTAGTTTTTGGAAAGACTGCTCGATTTCTTCCATCCATTCGAAGTTAGAAATGAGGGCGTACAATGGCTTAGCTATTACATCATACATATATATGAAACGCCTGTAGTACCCACAATGCCCCATAAATGCTTGCACTTCTTTCATCTTCATTGGTCTCAGTAGTGCAGCAATTATGTGTACCTTCTCTTGATCAGTGAAAATTCTGTTTTTGGACACAATGTGGCCCAAAATTTTACCTTGTCTTACCATAAAGACGCATTTTCTCGAGTTTAAGAAAATACGATATGTTTTGCACTTTTCAAAGACTTTTCCTAGATGAGTGATGTGGTCACTTCTTTGATGAGAATGAACAAAAATATCATCCATGTAAATCTCCAAAAATTGTCTTAGATATTCCTTGAATGCGTGACTCATTAGTGTTTGAAATGTAGCAGGGGAATTGGTCAGGCCGAAAAGCATTACCCTGTAGGCAAATATGCTCCACTCTGTTGAAAAAGTTGTTTTATGCTAATCTTCCGCTTTAATTGTCAATTGATTGTAGCCTGAGAACCCATCCAGAAACTATAGGCCTCTTTCCCTGCTACCCTCTCAATAACATGATCTGTTATTGGTAGTGGATAGTTATCCCTGATGGTGGCTGCATTTACCTATTTGAGGTTTACACATACACTCAGTTTGTCGTTCTTTTTGGGCACGACTACTATAGGGGACACCCAATCTGTGTGTTCAAACTCATAGATAAACTCAGCATCGTTCATTTTGTTTATCTCTTCCTTAATTTTCTTGGCGAAGTCTCATTGTACATGTAAGGACGTTGTCTGCGTGGTCTGGCATCACTCTTCGTATGCTGAAAAATCTCAAGATCTATCCCCTTTAGATCTTTGAATGACAATGCAAAGACATCTTTGTATTGTCTGAGCGTATCGACTAGAAGTTACTTCTTCGTGTAAGGTCCATGGCGATGTATGCCGGTTTAGGCTCCTCGCCTGGTTCTGCCAAGTTGATGCATTTGGCTTTTTCAGGCCATCATATGAAGTTCCTGGTTCTTTGGGATCATGTTTTGGTTTTTGCAGCACGATTTTCCTATCTTGATTAGTATACTTCTTATAGTGGGAAGGTGCTTGAAATCTTCCAATGAATATGTTAGCCGAATTGCTTTGAGTACCTATTCGGTGATATGAGCCTTCTCATTTGAGGAGATATCTGTTATCTCGTAAGGTGCAACATTCCACTCCCTTTGTGCTTTCCTTCGAGGGATCCTGCGATCAATTTGATCATTGAAAGCAGGTTTTAGCCATTGATCAGAACTGCCAAAAAGTTGCAAATTTTGACCATAAAATGAAAAATGAGCATAACTTTGTCAAAACTACTCCAAATTTGACCAAATTTCACCAGTGCATCTAGGACTACTATAGGAACAAGGGCATAATGTAACATATGAATTCTAGTAAAAAGGTACATGGATCGCGATCCATGTTGGGAGGAATTTTGAAATTCCAACTAGGGGAAGTTGTTCTTGGGCATATGGAGATGCTACTGTGCAATTTTCTCTAGATTTAGGGTTTGAGGTACATGGATCGCGATCCATGTTGGACAAGAGATTGAAATTCTGATGATACCATCTGGTAGGGTTCATCTAGATGGTGCCTTGGTCCAAAAATTTTGGAGATTTGGATCATTGGTTTGACACTTGGGCTAATTTTTGAAAATCTTTTGCAGACTTAGAGAATTTTGGCATTTTGAAGTGGATTTTGGAATTCAAATGCCTTGAAACTTCATGGCTTGGATTTTATGAGCATATTGGATCAGATGGCATGGATTTTTCTTTGATTGGGCAAAAACGTACATGGATCACGATCCATGTTGGGAGGAATTTTGATACAGTTTCTTTGCACCTATGTTCCTATAGGTCTTCCTAGTACACTGGTGAAATCTTTTCAGATTTGGACTTGTTTTTCCTTAGTTTTCCCCATTTCTAGTTTATGGACATGTTTTTCCTGTCTTGACCATATCTATTTCTTGGAACCATTTTTGGACACATGCTTTGCCTGATATCTGTCATTTCCTCGATTCGCAATGTTTTGTGCCTATAGTTCACAGCTTTGCCTGGCTCCCTGTCAAATTCCATCAGAATTTGAATCCATTTGAGGAGACAAATTGATTCTGACAAAATTCACCACTTTGCAAGTAATCTTTTGCTTGGTTTTGATCCTACAAACATCCTTAAGTTACATTTCCTTGTTGATAGACTTTGAGGAGTGTGTGAAGTCTCCCGACTAGCTTAAGCAACAATTTGAAAACTCCTCAAGCACTCTGATTTTAGCCCTAATCTTGTTGGCATCCTACCATTTGTCCTTTCCCTGAGTCTTTGCTGAAATCCTACCGTTTTCCCTCTGAAAATGGACAAAAGACCATTTGCAGACTGAAGGGAGCAAACCAAGAGGGTTTGATGACCTTAAGAGAAATTTTTGTGATTATTTTTGCAGCATCAGTCATATTTTTGCATTTTCCAGCTAGTGAGCCACTCTTGCCTTGATTTTGGCAAAGGAACATGGATCGCGATCCATGTGGGGAAGCATTTTGCAATTCCAGCTAGGGGAGGTTGTTCCTGGTCACTTGTTCCTGGTCACTTGTGGATGCTTCTGTACAAAAGTTCTTGATTTTAGGGTTTGAGAAACATGGATCGCGATTCATGTTCCACCACCTTTTGCTGATGTTTTTGTCCTCCCTGATTTTGCCAGCTACTTGGAGTCTACTGATGAAAGGTTTTGGTTTTTGATGAGTTTTGAGCTCCCCCATTGGCCCTGTTAGTTGTTTTGGCAATGTTGTTGCAGTATGGGGTATGCACATATGTTCTTGTAAGGTTAATGATCATACCTGTCGAGCCCGGTGTAATAAGAGCTACCAAGGTGGTCGCAGCGGGCACAAACAAATCCAAAAACCCTATGTCTCTCTCTCTCTCTCTCTCTCTCTCTCTCTCTCTCTCTCTCTCTCTCTCTCTCTCTCTCTCTCTCTCTCTCTCTCTCTCTCTCTCTCTCTCTGAATGCAAATGAGCTTGTGTATCCCCATTTGACTATATGTTTCTAGTCTACCCGGAATGCCCCATTCATACTTACCTCCATTGATCATATCCTGTTGTTCATACCACTTGCAGTTTGAACCGTTCTTCATTCTAATTTTTGGTTGACAAATGACGTTCGATCTGCAGTTTTGATCCTTTAGAATTTGGCTCAAAATCCATCTCGTGTCGAATCTTTTCATATTTGTTTGCTTTCAAAAGTCTATTCCGACTTTCCTAACTTGACATATCAATTTTTGTTGATTATCTGTCTTTTTTGCTTTTTTGTAAAAGAAAATTATTTACAATTATTATTAGTTGGCCAGAAATTAGCCAAAATTAGTGTAACCTCTCATACATACATATTCTTAACTTGGTATTAGATGGTGTTGGTATGGCTCATGATTATGCCGACTAGGAGTTTATAAGGCTCTGAAAAGCTTGTTTTAAAGAAAAAGAAAAAGAAAGGAAAAGAAAAGAAAAGAAATAAAATGAAATAATATATACAAATGATATCTTGCTACATTTTCTCCCCTTTCTAGAGTGAGTCGTTCTAGACGAATATGTGCTAGAGTGCATGGGAACAAAGTATGTGTCTATGCATAGTCGTATAGTGTGGCTCTATGATGCTGATGGAGGATATGCATGGAGAAACAAAATGCTGTGCAAGAGAGGTGTGACAATATGTTCAGTGGCTATCGGTGGCGAGGTCACATTGAGGCTGCGTGATCCGAACAGTAGTAATTGTAGAAGACGTGCTCTGTGTTTGACGGTGACCTGCAGAAGTTGTGATGCTACTAGTTGTTTTGATTGAGGGCTTTGTTTTGGTTGCCACTGAAATCGCTTGGTTGTTGATTCCTTAGAAGAGACATTGTGTGAGAGATTTTGTTTTGGTTTCCATACCCACTTGACATCTTTTGGTTCTCAAGGTTGACGTTTGATTGGCCTAGGTTGTCCGACAAAAGCCGTGGGCGGTGAGGTCGGATTTCTGTGGAGGCAATGTAGAATAACTTTGTATTGCTTTGTCGTTTGGGTATCCATAATTTCTTCAGATTGGTTTTTATGATGGATTTTTTAACCCATGTTTTCTTGACCATGGTTGGATATATCACTGAACTGGTGCATGTGGTGATGGTAGAGGTTCCCATACATGGTCTATTTTTACAAAGGGTGTGGCGAAAGATTGGCCCTCTTGTCTAAGATGTAAGGTATTGTCCTGCCAGTTTGGTGTGGCTTGATAAGTGTGCATCCACGGCACTCCCAAATAACTTCTCCGTTAAGATCCTGATCTTTGACTACATGAAATTGATGCGGATATTCTACCTCTTTTGTTTCACAATGGGGTTCTACCACCACTTCATATTTTTCTTGATTGTCTTTTAACACAAGCTCTTTAGGTTTTACCATACTTTCGAGCTTGGGTTTTTGTTTTTCCAGCATCTCTTGCGTGATTCTTACCAAATTTTGATAAGCTTCAAGATTAGCTGCATCCATGTCTGGAGAAGAATAGTTTTCCCATTTGTTTTCCATGTTTTGGCCTTCTGTAAGTCCTGCTTGGTAAGCTTCCAAGGCCGCATTAATAGGCTAAAAATTTTATCAACCAAAATTGATCCTCCAAAATTTACGATTGTTTCTTTGACTTCGCTTCCAATTTCTTTCACCTTTTCCTGGAATAGCTTTTTTGCTTTCTCCTTGATTTCAGCCTGTTGTTTTCTCATCTCATACCTTTTTGCTTTTGCTTCTTTTGGTCTTTTGAGAGAAAATTTTTGTATTCTCCGAATCATTATAGGAGTTATGTTTCTTTTTCTTAGCCTGAGCTCTAGTGATTACCTTGATTGGAACAAGCGGTTCATTCTTAGACGAGCTACTAGGTATCACTTGGACTACGTTTACTACTGTTTTACCCTTATTTAAAGGATTTTCAGGACAATCTTGTGGAAAATGTCCTCCCTTTTTGCAACATTGTATGCAATAAGCTTCAATCGGCTTGCTGTTTTTGTCAGGCTCTGCGCATTTATTCTTCCAATGATCATCTGCACCACAATTATGACAGTTTCCTATTCTTGGCCTAATCATGGGTCTTACCATAGGATGTATGACACCTTGATTAGCTACATAATACACTGGTGCGAGCTCTGGTGGAGCATAAGTCATAGGTTCTTCCATTTGTGGTGGATGTGAATTATACCAGTTTCCTTCTACCATTATTGTAGATGGACTAGGCTCAGCATAGGGTGTAACAGGCACTAGTGCTTGTTCATCTATGACTCCCTCTGGATGCATGTACTTTATAGGCCTGCATTATGTCCTGGATACGGAGGTTGTTGACCCAACACAGATTGAGGTCTTTCCATACCCATCGATGGTTTTGAGCTTGGGCCATATTAGGCGGATATCTGTACATGGGTTGTCCGTGTGGCCTCATAGGCATGTATTGAACATTCCCATTGTTGGGGTTAAGGCCTATGTGCCTTGACCGGTCGCCCAGGTCATGGGCGCCCGCCCACTGTTACCCTATACTTATAGTGAGTATACTGTATAGGGGGAGCTGCCACTTCACAGTCTCCCCACCCACATCGTGTGTGTGTCTTCTTCTCTCTCTCTCTCTCTCTCCGTCTGTGGTGCTCCCCGATCCCCTTCAATTGGTATTAGAGCGTAGGTGCGGAGGGAGCGCATGTGTGCACAGTCACGACGACAGCGGAGAGCCAGTTTCATTCCCGAAATCGCGTCCGCGCGCGCGCACTTTCAAGAGTGCAAACAGGGTTTCGACTTCGGCATCGGCAAATTCAGCTTTTGAGAGCGTTTTCTTCAAGGGTCATGCTGTTTTACCCCCCTTTCGAAGCCATTCGAGCCATCAAAAACTTCATTCGAGCTACGGTTGAGGAGCTGCATTTTTCAGCCTTCTTTGGCAGTTTATGCTGCGTTTTTGGGTCGAAACGGAGGTGTTTGGCATAGCTTTCACACCCGGACTCGGATACATGTGATCCAGGAGTCTACCTTGGGGTTTTGGCACACTCCGGACGCGCTCGTCATATCAGAATTTTAAAATTCTGAATGCTGAATTTTCTGCAGCAGCAGTTGTTTATTGTGTGTCGAGGATTCCACACATGGTTTGCTCTGAGATGCGAGAGTGATATTTGCTGCAAGTTTCCTCACAGGTGGGAGGATACGATGTATGCCTTATGTGGTTTGATGCTAAGGGAGACTAATGTGATTGCATTTTGAGCTCGACAATGTATGCCTTGAGCATGTTTTTTGGCAGTCACAGGTAGAGCAGATATTTGTGTACTAGATTTGCAGGTGTTTGCAATGATGTATGCAAAGTGTGGAGATTGGTGCATGCATTTGGAGTGCGGTTTGATGTGCTTTGGTTGCTCATGGTTTTGAGCGTGTAGTCAGTTTGGTTACTGGTTTTGTGGCCGTTTTACTGACGAAACTCTGGCGAAATTTTCCCAGGAGTTTTATGCGCATCATTTATGCGATCTAGGTAGAGATTGCGGGTTGCACTCAGCATTTGCGTGCGGTGTTCTCTGTAGGTGGGAGATTTGTGTGTATGTATGCATCGATACCGCACAGTGTGGGCTTGGTGATTCGCTCACGTTTTGACAGGCGTACAATTATCTTGGCACACTCACAGGAGTGAGCATTGTGATGTATGCTTGTGTGGCTACGAGCTAGGTAGCCGGATTCGAGCACTAATGGCTTGAGGTTTTTTAGTAGGTTTCAGCTACAGGTTTACAAGTTTATAGGCAGGTTTGAGGGCTTATTTGGGTGCTGAATTTTCAGCCATTGTTTCCTCTTTGCAGGTGTCCATGTATGGCTCAGTTGTAGGCTGATTTGGGACACATTTGTGACTTGTTTATGCAGCTGTTTAAGAGCTGAATTTTGGGGCTGATTTGCAGCCATATCTTACAACCATATTTGCAGACTTTTGTTGATGCGATTCGAGCCAGTTTAGGGCTGATTTGGTTGACATTGCGGGAGCTCTATTTTGGAGTGTGTTTCACAGGTTTTACATTGTGTGTGCGCTCCTTGCCGCACTGTCGAAGCAAAGGACTTGCCGTTACACCGTGTGCGAGCCATAGACGGCTCCAAGCACACAACTAGCTTAACTAGTAAGCTCAAAAGAGGGCAATGGTGTGTCACTCACCGCTCTATGCTCCTGCCGTGGAGGATTCCTCGCCGCGAAGAAGAAGGAGACGCCGCTACGTCGCGCTCAACCGCTTCACCGCCGTCGTGCCGCCGCAATGCTCGATCGCACTCTCTCTCTCTCTCTCTCACACACACACACACACACACACACACACACACACACACACACACACACACACACACACACATACACACACACAAGGAGGTGAAGAAGAAGAAGATGGAGATGGAGATGGAGCAAGAACACTCTTCTATTGCACAAATGAGATAATGAGTGAATTTTAGGTTTAGTTGGCTTTTATATGAGCTCACCCCATTCACACTTGGGCGCCCATGCTTAGCCAACTAATCCCTTGAATGTCTCGGTTAGAGTGCGCCTCTCATCGGCGATCACTCTTACCCTTTTCCTATTGGTCCGACAAGCCCGGTACCTGACTCTACCAAATACATAATACACGTCCGTCGTGGGTGATGGGGTGTCCGTGAGCCGTGAGGGTTAACATGCCCCCCTTCCTGATGTAGATTCCGTCCTCGAAAGCTATTTGAGTTGAAGCTCGTTCGTCGAGGTGGAAGAGCATTTGAGATGAATGTCCTTAGCCTTCTTCAGTCACTGCAAAATCAAACAACATTGGCACAGTAATTGCATTCTCATAAGTGATTAAAAAGCATATGCAGTTTTAGGTAGACAAATTGATTGGTAAAAGAATTTCAAACAATTTGTCAGCAATGAACATTATATTGCAATGTAATCAAATGCATAAACAGATGTAAAGGTAAAAAAATTAAACAAGTCTGGGGTCGCTAATTTGACGGCCGAAAGGCACTAGAGATCGAATATTAATACCATGGGTAAGCTTCTTAATTTTCTGTGGTCAATTAAGTTGTTTAATCGCGAGAGCCAAGTATTCATGTTCGAGGGCTGAGTAGAGGCTATATCTAGAAGACCTTGTAGTTAAGCTACCATAAAAGGAATTTCTCATGAAATCATCGCTTGACTGATTACTTTTTCTTTGACCCCCCAAAGTCTTTTCACAGTGATTCAATTTTGATGTGTGTGCTTATTTTGTATGCCTTGGGTTTTTTTTCTTTTCAAGTAAAAGCGCCCATACTGGGAACCTCTAGGGCTCTAGTACCATAGGCAATACATGTGAGTGAAGTACCAAATCAAGCTGAGATTTCTCTTCCAGCTTAAGATTTTACAGTGTGGCACTTTGGTTTTTTGTTTG
>NW_028221496.1:0-58177 GCF_014529385.1 Adiantum capillus-veneris
AAAAAAGCCTAGGAAATTTCCTTAGTACGCATTTGAAATGCTCTCTTTCGTCCTTTGTAAGTGTTGTAGACAACATACCTTATAACATTCCTTCATCTTGCACATTTTGGTTCTCTTGGGAACCTACCTCTTCCAAACCTGGGCAAGAGGTCTCTTGGTTGTTTGGATTAAACCTTACCCCCATGACTTCGATGGAAGACTCCTCTTCAGTAATGCTGCTGCTACTTTCTCCTTCTGAAGTGCTATCGGTCCAGCCTTCCTCCGTCTCGCTTTGAGATGATTCTTCATGGAGCTCCTCTTGGCGTTGCTCCTTCATGTCAAAGACAACCTTCTTATGATTTTCACTCCTGCAAATTAGCTTTCCACTCTCCCAATCCTACAAAGCTTGCATTTTCATTAGCCATGGTCTCCCTAGGATAAATGGATAACCATATCCTTTCGTAGACATAACATAAAAATCCACTGTCTTCTTAATGCCAAAGGCCTCTACAAAAACATTTTTACAAATGCTTACACACATAGCTTTGCTATTGTTTGCCATCTTGACTTTAATTTTAGGTGTCTCATGGATGTGCATGCCTAGTTTTTGCATGAGTCCCTCTGTCATGATGCAAATTTGTGCACCCCCATCCACTAGACCTTTCCTAACCAATCTTCCTTTGATGTAACAATCTAGCACAGGTGTAATATCCTCATTCATTTCAGCATGTGCAATTTTTACAATAGGCACACTCTCTTTTACCTTTCTCCTAGTGCTAACTGCCTTTGTTAAATCCCTCCTAACTTGTGGGCATAATGCAAGAAACTGAGGCCATGAGATATCAAGACCCTTACCTCTCATGCCTTCCAATAGAATGTATGGAGCCATACCATGTCCAAGAGAGAAGTCTTGGAGACTGATACGACATCGAGTCCTCTCAGTTTCCTTGGTCTCCTTTGCCTTCTTTTCTCGTCCATGATCACTTTGTGACGTGACTCCTTCTTTCTCCTTCCCTTTTCCACGGCCACGCTTAATGCCATTTTCTTCCATGTCAGCCTCTTTTGAAGTTTGTCACCTCTACCACATGCACATTTGGGTCTGGCAAAGCTGGAACTCCTTCCACTCCTTGTGGAGGTGGTCTTGCTCCATTTGGCCTTTGTAGAAGCCTTGGTTGTTGACCAGTTCCTTCACCTGCATTCATCACTGGGTAATTCAAGTTAGGTCTCCTTGGCTCCCCACGGGGCCAAGGACAATTATACATCCCATGTCCAGACTCACCGCAATTCCAACATTGCAAGACTCTCCTAGGTCGTGAATCTCGCTCTTCAGACTTTTTTGCTTGTCCCTTTGGACCTACAGCTTGTGCAAGGTGAATTGATAGGCTGCTTAAAGATTCATTTAACTTCACAATCACTTCCGCCGTTACCTCAGGAAGCTCCCTAGATGTTGATGCTTGTGACTTACTTTTGGGTCTAAGACCTTATATTGGAACCTCCCCCCTTAAGCACTTGAGTTTCCTATATTTCTCAGCAACCCTAGTTTCAGCTGCATCAAAGGTAGCAGGTGCACCCACCTTAACGTTTAGTTTAAGGTCAGGAAAGAGTCCGGCTATGAACCTCTTCTTCTTTAGAAATTCTGCACCATCACCAGGGTTAATCACCCCTATTACAACACATGCACATGCATAAGGCAATGAGCTTCCACTCAAGAGCTCCTTCTAGAGAGGTTTAGCTTGGCTTCTCAAGCTATAGCATAGTGCTCTTGCTTATGACTCCCCCTTTTTGTGCTAGCTAAACCCTCCTTTTATAGCAATTTTGAGGGCTAGGGTTACTCCTCTAACCATGGTTGGGTTATATTTTCAGCACTTATCTAATTTCTTTTGCTTGGAATTATCAAGAAGTTGGTGGGGATAGATGAAGAAGAGAGAGAGGATAGAAGTGAAGGTGATAGGACTTTTCATAGTAGGTTAGTGTTTGTAAATTAGTAGAGTTAGTATTTTTATTAATTTACAAATGGAATTGGATATTTACAATGGAAGTATCCAAGTACGATACAAATAAGGCAGAAAACACTCTTAATAGGTAAGAAAATATGGATTTCTTACAATGTTCATGCTCCAAGTTTCTTGAGTAGGGTCAATTTTGACGCTTGTTGACGGTCCACTAGCTTTGACGGTACGTTTTTTTCTCCACTCTTGACCTTCCTTGGAAGCCAAGGTAAGTGAACATGAGTAATCAATCACCATGATGCTGTCTTTCAAGAGAAGAGGCTGAATTTTGTGGTTTTGTTAATACATATGGGTAATATGGATGAGGAAAAATGAGACTAGGTGGTCAATTTTGGAATGGAAGTGTGTGTAGGAGACATGAGTTCACCATGGTTTCTCTTATTCTTTAAGGTTGAGAAGAAGGTGAGTAGGGTGTAGAGAGGAGTGGTGAGAGAGGTAGGGATGATGAGTGGAGAAGTGTGTGTGAAAGAGGAAAATGATAAAGTGGAAGAGGGAGTGTGGTTGCATAGCATGGGCAATCTGGGGTCCACCAATAAAATCATAGCTCATAGCTCGTAGCTCAAAAAAATATGAAAACATTTGAGGTGAAATTTCAGCTCACGAGCTACAACTTTGTTTGTATCACCTTTTCAAATTCGGGGAGCATGTGATCTTTAAAAATTCAGCAAAACCGACTGTTTTTTTCCACTGCACAAAATCCTTGTGAGGTCCTTCTTTGGGTGATTCTTTCGAATACCTCCAAGAGTGAGCCTCCCATGGTGCATGCATGCATTCCACATACCCTTGACCTTATTTGGTAGGTCTATAATTGAAGATATTGTTGAGATCGTGATATAAGTGAATAGTACAACTAACAAAATCAAATATTGAGGGGTCTAAAAAAAATATGTACATGTCAAATATAAATAACATAGGTGGAAAAAATATAAAGGGGTCAAAATAAATCTCCCTCATTATAAGTCTACCATAAAAAGATGAATATTTTTGGTGGTCTAATTTATGAGAGTAATAGAGAATAGATAGATGTAGGAAGGAAAAAATCACAATAGTGAAAAAAATATACACATTAAAAAAACTAGTTTTTTTTGGATTTTTATTGGGATGGAGTTACACCAAAAATAAGAGAAGATTGTATGAAATTATTTTTATATGGAATAAAGAGTATGCAAAATGGTAAGAAAAAATATGGTAATGGTGAGTCAATGTACATAGCATAAATAACACACCATAGGTAGAAATATTTAAATAAATTGCAAAATAATTATGAAAAATCCTTTTATTTAGGCCCTATATACAATGAAATATTTATACACAAATGGGTCATAATAAGTTTTTTTTATTTTTTTTATTTTTTTGGCTCAACTAGCCCAGTGACTAGCTAATTAAGGGTTTTTAAGATGATATGGGAAAAGTCCCCTAACTCACACACGCCTATGTACAGTGAAATGGTAGGGATAACCAAAATGTTTGAGTGATTTGATAGGTTGAGGTAGCTTACTATGGCAATTATGGAAAGCCGAAAAACAGCTATCAATGTCACTTTGAGAGGATATGACTCTATCCACAAAGTCACATTTTCTTTGAAATAAAGAACTCAATCCCAATCGAACATAAATTGTATCCACTATAAAATCATCATCTGCATGCAACAATGATTTGTCTTCCAGAAGACATGCATCGATAACAACTTCTAGCTTAGCTCGGGTAGAACTCTGACCACTTGCATGACATGCTTTTTGCATTAAAACAGATGGCTCCTCATCTTGTGTGCTTTCAATCTGCTGAAGCTCTAGGTCTTCACTCAATAAGAACCCCTGTATGATTGCTTCTTCAAAATCATCCCAATTGTCTGCATGAGTTCTTGCAAGAACTTGAATTTGATCGTTAATATGATCACACACAAGCTGTTCAAATACTGCAATCATCTGAACGTCTGGCCCGTTTTGACGCTTCATTTGCTGCTCGTAATACTCTAGGTAACCTTTTGGATCATATTCCTGAAAAATATAATACTGCTCCCGAATAACATCAAGTGCTAGATCTATAGCATCATCAGTCTGCTTTTTTATCTGCATGGGTTTTTCTTCCTGTAGATACCCCTGAACCAATTCCATCATTTTTGGCAAATCTGTAACTCTCTAATTTTTATCAAATCCATTGGCACTGAAATCTTCAATAAACTGCTTTAATTGTTCTCGCATCTTCATCTTTACCTCCCATCCCGGCTCGTTTCGCGTCGGGTTCACCAAAGATGTTGGGGGATATGTGTTCGCTACGTGAGCCGGGCAGGCTCCGGGCCTCTCGCTGTGGGAGGTGAGAAAGAGAGAGAACAAGAACAATTGATGCAACTGACTCTATCAATCACCGTAATCATCAATTAATTGATTAATATGTTTGAGTACAACTTAATCTTTAGCCAAGGCAGGCTATTAACAATGCCATCACTCGGATCATTTGCTAACTAGGAGTTTAAGCTCCCGCTTTACAGAATTAATCGTGTTATTAACGACACCGAGTTAAAAAAAATGATTAATCAAACATTAGTTGATGACAGTGGTGGAAACTTCCTCATGTCGCTTTATCTAGTTTGAGTTCCCTTAGATTCAACAAGCTTCAATTCTATTCAATGACTCAGTTTTCATGCTTTAGCTTTCATGCTTCAGTTAGGGTCAATTATTCTGCAGCTTTCTGCTCCTTATGCTTTGCACTGGCTTAATTGCCACTCACAGACTTTAACCTTCTCCTGCTCTTCAATTACTAGCCGAAACTTTATCCCTTGCTTTGTCGATACACTTGCTTTCCTCTTCCGAGCTCATGCCAACTTCATGGACCGCTCCGAGATCCTCTCCTTCTCAAGCACGAGAGAGCGAGAGCACCTTTAGCTTTCTTGCTTATGTCCGAGAGCAAGTTCGAGAGAGAGAGAAAGAAAGGTCTTTGGTCCTTTCCTTCGCTCAAGCTCGAGAGAGAGAGCTTGCCCTCTCGCTCCTAGCTCCGAGCCCTCCCCCTTCTTGCCTTCCTTACCCTCGTTATCTCTGCTCCTCCTGCATAGCCGTGCCTTCCTTTTCTTCTGTTCCCTTTGCCAAGCTTTCCCTCGTTCAACTCCTTTTTCCGCTTCCCTCTTCTCCCTTCCTCCTTTGTTAGCCGAGGATAAGAGCGAGAGAGAGCAAGCTTTGCCTTATTGCGAGCCCACGACAAGAACGAAGCGAGTGAGAGCCAAGCTCTCTGGTTCCCCTACCGTCCCTTTTCTTCCTTCGTCACGCGTTGTCCGCCCCTTTCTTTGCTTGAAGACCCCTTCTTTCAATAGCCTCACTTCCTTTTTATGCAAGGACGGCGCCGTCGTTGTGGGAACAGCGTCGATGATGTGGCAGTGGCAACTTTTGACCTGTGCGAAATGCGCATCGAGCGGCTCCGAACGGCATCGCCCATGCTAACTGAGCAACTCTCGTCCCTCCATCGCGCTTATTGGAGCACCCACGCAGCCTGCGCATCTCTCCTTCTCCCGCACGCTGCCTGCTCGTCGCCCCTGGCCTTCACACTTTCTTTTTCCCCTTGTTGACACAAAAAAGCTCTATTTCATTAAAGCAATTGGGCGGCCGTTGATTTAAGCTCGTGGGTGGCTTTGCCACTTGGTTGCCTTAGGGCAGTCTAGCCAATTTTATGAGGGCACCACATTCGACATGCATAGCGGCCAAAGCATTGCCAAGCAAAACAAGTAGGCGGCCTTCATGGGTTAAGTTGGGCGGCCTTTTGGCGGCCGTCTTCCTCTGTAAGGGCACCACATTTGGCATGCAAATGATGCTTTTGTAAAGGCGCCACTTTGTTACAATATCGAGCAAGGCATTGGTAAGTATAACATCTTTCCCTAGTAGCCCCCGTCGAGAAACCTCATCATGAAATTTGTTGTCCGTATCAAGAGACGACCTTAAAAGAGATTCCACTCAAGCACTTATTGTGCTGTCTGAAGTGCATCACATCCATCATACATCTCAACCAAAGCACTGTTACCTTGAGCACTTATTCTACTGCGTTCAAAACCCTGGTCGTTGCTCAAACTTCCAAAATGGCACACTGATCGAGCGGACTGGACTGGTACGGAGCCGGCCCCCGGTGAATCTTTATTGACCAATATCTTGGCGACCGAGACTCCGATCACTGATCTGAAAAGACCGACGCGCTCCACAAAGTGAGCACTTCAAGCCCATGCATTCAATTCAATTCTATCAACCCAGCTGCATCTGCCCAATCCAGTACGGATCTGCAATGGACTTAAACTTCAGACTTCCATAACTTCAAACTGTAGCTCGACGAGCCGTAAAGACAGGCCAATAGAGCACTTTAAGCACTGCAGTTCTAGATCATACTATCCTATCTACGCTCACATCAACCATAACTCTTTTTGGAATCATTAAGGCATTAGTTGGCTCTTTAAAGGCGCATCTGGCATACACTAATCATTAAACTTGGCCTGTTAACAAGCCCGATCACTACTCAATAAACATCTAAGCTTCAAATAAGCCTGATGTGCATTTTTCTGGCATCTTTCTTAGCATGGGAGTGGAGCTGCACGACAGCGGGTTGGGTAATGATGGTACAGCGGAAGATGGTCAGCCTATGAAAGTGTAAGAAGCCCAAGCATGGCCGTTTGCATGGAAATGACAGGGACATTGAGCAAGTATTTGATGCAGCTAGGAGACAGGTAAACAAGGGCGGAGCACTCTGTAGTAGAAGCTGCAAGTGTTTTTTGCTATCACAGGTGAGAGGAGCAAATGTTGATATCAGAAGATTGGTAACGAGACAAGGGATGTGGATACAGGTGCTATGAGGTTTATGATATGGGATTTTGAGTGAGATGTTTGCAGAACACTCTATTTGACAATGTGTGAGACATTTTCTTGAAATGGCTAGTGGTTCGAGGTTGTTGAAGGCCCATTTTATACTTGAAGAAGATATGTCAGAAGCTGGTGCATGGAGAGCTGGAAGGAGATGGTTGGGTGATCGTAACTATACTTGATGAAGTGTTCAACAAGTCCAATTGGGATGTGTATGCCATATGTGACATTTAGCATGTCAAAGATTCTTTTCTAACTCAATTTGTCAGAGAGCACATATCAGCCAATTGAGAGTTATGGTGGCACATGCTAATCAATGGTCATACCGGTCACCACCTCTCTAGGAGAAGATCTCGTCACCCGGGGACCATTCTTGTGGAGTGATCCTTGTGTATTTACGGCCATGAAGACTTGGAGCTTTGTTCTGATAGTACTATGGCATGTACGTGGAGTCAAAGCGGATGGCCAAGCATAAGCATGAAACATTGGTTTGGTTCAAAATAGAGTCATGGTGAACCTAGCTTGAAAACACAAGGGATAGTTTTCATCCAAGTGGTAGAGGGTTCAGGGCCCAGGCTTGCATAGCAAGGCAGAATTGAAAGTGGAAGAAAAATTGAGTTTTTTTACCACCCGTAAGAAGATCGTCATGCTCATGATATGAAGGGATGCCAGAGCAAAGTTTTTCCCAGCATAAGCATGAAACATTGGTTTGGTTCAAAATAGAGTCATGGTGAACCTAGCTTGAAAACACAAGGGATAGTTTTCATCCAAGTGGTAGAGGGTTCAGGGCCAGGCTTGCATAGCAAGGCAGAATTGAAAGTGGAAGAAAAATTGAGTTTTTTTACCACCCGTAAGAAGATCGTCATGCTCATGATATGAAGGGATGCCAGAGCAAAGTTTTTCCCACGTTGGCAGTTTACGAGTATGTGAAACCAGACCAAGATGGGATTTTTTTGAGTGAAGATTGAAGCTGGAAAGTAGAGTGAAAAATGAAACGCTACTGTAAACTGAGAGATGGTGCTAGTGTACTCCAATGCATGAGCAGGAGGGCGCTGCAGTTTCATGCAGCGTGAGCAGCCAATTGCATACGGGGTTTGGCAAAACAAGAGGAGGGACGGTTTTTTCAGAGGGGGGAATGCCGCCAAGTGAATTGGAAGCTTCCAGTGGAGGGAGGTTAGCTCCAGGATGAGAGAGAGAGCCAAAGAGAAGAAAAATATGGCTCTATTGCAGCCAGCTGGGTTGTGACCAAAAGAGAGGCCGCTAGAGGTGGCGTGGCTTGCAGCAGTAGAGAGGTGGTGGGCTGGTGGACGTCAGAGAGGAGCCTGGGGAGTCTGCTGCAGATAGGGAGTGGCCATGTCAAGATAGGGAGCGGCCACAGATTGGAGGCCGTGGGTACTCAAAGGCCTACCGAGAGCAACAAGAACTTAGAAGGATGCTAGGTTGATGAGCCCAACTGCATATGAAGGTGAACCTACTTGCTGAACCAGCTATAGGGAAGGATAAAAGGCCACCAAGGCTAAAAAGGGTGGCGATACAGAAGAGAAAGCAAGGTCAAGTGCAGCTGTAGAGAGTTGGTGCCATGAGCAAGAGCACAAGGTGGTTGGTTGTATGCAATTGGTAGGGCCGTGAGGAGCTCTCCTGCAAGAGGAGGTCGACAGTTGCGTGGGGATTGGATGGGTTGTTGCATTATAGAAGAAGCAAGGAAGAGGAAAGAGGGGCGCCATTGGAGGGAGTTGCAGAGTAGGAGAGCCGCCAACGAGGGTGGGTGATAATCAAAAAGCAAGGTTAAAGGAGAGCCGCCATGTCTGCAAGCAAAAATTAGGGATTGTCATGGTCATTGATGCCATCATTGTACTCGCATATGTGTTTTGATGCATGATTTTGCTATGGTTTATGGTGACTGCTGGATTCGGATAATTTTGTTCCCTGATCTTGTCTTGTGCTAGTCCGTGGTAGTGTTGGTTCCGGACCACACGGGTGTGTGTGTGTGTGTGTGCAGTGAGAGAGAGAGAGAGGGAGAGACTGATCGCGTTAGTCGATGGTATGTGAGATTGCCGATTTGGCAGTTGTGTGTATTATCGGGTACATCAGTGTTGATGGAGTGTTGTCAGGTCAATTAAGGGCTGAAGTGTTCGTGGTTGGTGTGTATAGCTGATGCTTGAAGGCGAGCCGGTGCATTGGAGGTTGGCCAAAAGTGTGCATGTGTGTGTTTGATTCTGTGTGGTTAGCGATGTGGAATTTATCCTCGGCTATAGAGAGGCAAGCTTGGAATGTGCTGGGTGTGTTCCCCCTTCTCCCTTTCCACCAGTATTGTTTTGGTGTTGAAAGACCCTCTTTTCTATTGCTTGCAATTAATGATATTCGAGCCACGTGTACAGGAGCTTGAGTACTTTTCTAAAGGGGTCAAGAGGGCAACAACTAGGGCTTGAAGGGCCAAAGTATATCTAAAAATAGTACACTTGAAAATTGCTAGAATGGCAGACAATAGTAAAGAGAGTGAAATTAATGTTGATAGCTTTGATTTTGCTAATGAGCAGGCTACTAATGATGCCGCTATTCTTGTTAACTACCTTGTTTCTAAGCTTCAACAAGCCATGGGAAATCCATCCCTCCAAAGTGAAGTGCAACGGCAGTTATGTGCTCATGGGATTCTCCAAACTCCCCATCATTAAGAGAGAGTACCTAGGAAGCCTCCTTGTGAGACTTCCAAAAGAGGCCTCTCTCCGATTTGGGAAGAAGAAGAGGATCCATATGAAGTGCTCAAAAATTAACTTCTTCATGACTCATCTCCTTTCCAAAGGAGAACTCAAGAGCCCCCACCAAAAGAACGAGAAAGAAGTGAGTCTCCTGCCACCTCCGTGGAGATAGCTCCATGAAGATGGCGGACAAAACGTTCTCCATCACCTTCTAAACGGAGAAGACTATCGCACACTTCTCCAGAACATAATTCAAAGAGGGATGATAAAAAATAAGAGAAGAAAAAGGCAAGAAATAGGTCACTCTCTTCTCCATCTGCTTCATCCTCTTCCTCTTATTAAGAAAGTGACGGTGCAGACAAGGAGGAACAAGGCAAGAAAAAGGCGAGAAAGAGTTCACCCTCTTCTCCATCTTCCTCAAATTCTTCATCTTCTGAAGAAATTGATGGTGCAACTTTTGAACCACCAAAAAGAGAGGCCAGAGGAAATTCTATGCCACGTGGAAGAGGTCGTCCAAGCTCAAGAAGCTCAAAGAGGGAGGAAAGAATATCTCTTTCCTTACCTACAACGGCACCTTGGTGCTACGGACAAAGTCTTGGCCTTCATTCAACAATTCGATGCAGCGTTTGGAGATGAGGGCTTCATGGAGTCCTCTAGGCTACGTATGTAGCTATGCATTTTCAAAAATCCTCCACGCAATGGTGGTCTAGCCTACGGGCAAACGGTGAAGCCCCATGAACATGTAAATCTTTAAAAGCTTCCATCATGAAGTAGTTTTTGGCTACCGATGTCAAAGACAAAGTACTCACCGAATGGCGAAGATTGAAGCTCTCTCCTTACACAAATATGTAGACAAGTTTTGGGACTTACATCTCAAAGGCACTGTCTTAAAAAAGATGGATTTTGGAGAGCAAAAACAACAATTTGTGTGGGCTTAACTGAAGATATGTTGCAGTATGTCAATTCCCAAAGACCACGCACCTGAAGGAGTACGAGCGGAAGTGCAACGCAGAGAGAGTGCGAGAAGAAGAGCACGACGATATGGTGAAATCGCTCTACTGTAATGTGTAGAGCATAGTGAGTTCTTATTAGGTTTTTACAAAATAATATGTGTACATACCTGGCGGTCCGTCCACTTACCCGGGCGACCACATTGGGCTTTATACCCCAACAACCTCCCACTTAAAGTCCAATGTGGTACTTTAAGTGTGAGAGAAGCTACTATACAAGATAATATACAAGAGATGTAGAGAAGTGATGTACTACCCTACACCTAACTGCTTGCGAAAATGTGCAAAGCTCTCTGAGGGAAGTCCTTTTGTAAGTAGATCAACAGGATTTTCTGTGGTGTGAACTTTGACAAGCTGAAGCTGCTTATCCTCAAGCATTTCCCTAATGAAATGATACTTCACATCCACATGCTTTGTCTTTGAGTGATAAACTGGATTGCGAGCCAATTGTATAGCACTTTGAGTATCACAATATAACACAGGCATCTCTTCTTTGATTCCCAAATCTGTTACTAGTTGATTAAGCCAAATTGATTCTTTGCATGCCTCTGATGCTGCAACATATTCATCCTCTGTAGTAGACTGAGTAACACAATCTTGTAATCTAGAACGCCATGATACTGCTCCACCAGCCAATGTAAAGACATACCCTGACGTAGACCTTCAATTGTCTAAGTCACCTGCATAATCTGAGTCTGTAAAACCCTTTACACTTAGCTCCTGAATCCCATAGCATATGCGCATACTCTTTGTAGCTTTCAGGTATCTCAATATTCCTTTCACTGCCTTCCAATGTTTCTTGCCTGGGTTTGACATGTATCGACTTACTACTCCCACTGCAAATGCAATGTCTGGGTGAGTAGCAATCATTGCATACATCAAAATACCCACTACAGACGCATATGGAATCTTATCCATTTCAGCCCGTTCTTCCTCAAACACAGGACAATCTTGTTTGCTAAGTTTCACATATGGTGGCAATGGAACACTCAATGCCTTTCCCTTCTCCATATTGAAACGTTGCAAAACCTTGTCAATATACTCTGTTTGAGATAACCAAATTAACTTCTTTGATCTGTCTCTCTCAATGCGCATACCAAGTATATGACTTGCCTCACCCATGTCTTTCATGTCAAACGATTTTTCCATCTTTGACTGCAAAGCTGAAATTTCTTCCAAGTGCTTGCCAACAATCAACATGTCATCCACATACAAAATAAGGATCAACCAACTGCCATCCTTAGCCTTCTTTGTATATAGACATTGATTGAACTCACTACGTTTGTAGCCTTGAGAAAGCATAAACTTGTGGAACTTATGGTACCATGCCCTCGGTGATTTTTTAAAGCCATATAGACTCTTTAACAACTGGCACACCAAATCTTCCTTGACTTTCTCAACAAACCCTTCTGGCTGCTGCATGTAAATTTCCACATCTAAATCACCATGCAAGAACGCTGTCTTGACATCCATTTGGTGCAACACCAAATCTAATATGGCAACCAATGCAAGAAAGCATCTCAATGTAGTCATCTTGACCACCGGAGAGAAGACTTCATCAAAGTCAATGCCTTGTTCTTGCTTAAAGCCCTTGGAAACAAGCCTTGCTTTGTACTTTGGCTGACTATCATGAGCGGTGATCTTATACTTGTAAACCCATTTACAAGGTAGAGCCTTTTTGCCATGTGGTAATTTAACTAGCTTCCATGTCTGGTTTTTATGCAGAGTTGTCATCTCTGACTGCATGGCCAATTGCCAATTCCCGGAGTCCTTCATTTGCACTGCTTCCTTGTAACATGAAGGCTCATTGCAATCAGTCAACATGACATAGTTCATAGATGGAACAAACCTATTAGGAGGTCGCGTGATACGTCTAGATCTACGCAAAATAGGTGGCTCAGGCTCAGCCACAACCTGTGGTTCCACTCTATCCTGTCCTTGCTCCTCTTGAGCCTTGACATTTTGTCTTGCACGTGCAGGTCCATCTTCTTGGAAGACAACTCTTCTAATCTCCTCAACCCTCTCTAGTTTAGAATGATATTTGGCTTCATTAAAGTGAACATCATTGTTGCGGATAACCTTTCTGGATTCGGGATCCCAAAGTCTGTACCCCATCTCACCAGAATTACCATAGCCTAGAAAGATGCACTTTCTACTCTTTGGCTCAAGTTTGTTCCTAAATTCCTTTGGAACATGAGTATATGCCTCACAACCAAAGACTCTGAGATGCTTGTATGAGGGCATTTTGCCTGATCATACCATCTCTGCCACTGAATCCTTTTGAAAAACCTTGCTAGGAGATCTATTTATAAGATGAACAGCTTTTGATATAGCTTCAACCCAAAACCCATTTGGGAGTTGTGCATTAGACAACATACTTCTGACCTTCTCTTGTATGGTCCTATTCATCCTCTCAGCAACACCATTTTGAGGAGGATTGTAAGGAGCAGTAAGTTCAAGTTTTATACCTTTTGACTCACAAAAACCCTGAAAGGCCTTTGAAACATACTCTCCACCATTGTCAGTGCGTAAGCATTTAAGCTTCTTGCCACTCTGATTCTCCACAAGTGTCACAAACGTTTTGAAAGCACTAAACGCTTCATCCTTGTGCTTGAGAAAGTAAACCCATACTTTCCTCGAGTAATCATCTATAAATGTCATAAAGTAAGAAGCTCCCCCTAGAGATAGGTTAGGCATAGGTCCACACAAATCACTATGAACAAGTGCCAACTGTGTATCTCTTCTACTGCTTCTATGCTTATGTGGCTGCTGTGTTTGATTACCATACAGACAATGTTCAAAGAATTCAAAATCATTAAATGACAAGCCATGCAAATAACCAGAACGAGACAAGATTTCCATTCCCTTCTTGGACATATGTCCTAACCGGCTATGCCACAAAGAAACGTTCGGCTGCTCGGTTACATTGATTACATTTTTAGAGACATTTGATACATAAATCATGTAAAGTCCTCCAGAATTTACTCCATGTGCTACTATCATAGAACCCTTGGATATCTTCCACATGTTCTGTCCAAAAGTGGTGACGTAGCCAGCATCATCAAGTAAACCTGTGCTGATCAAGCTCTTTGTAATTGCGGGAACATGTCTCACATTCTTCAGCGTGAAAGAAGAGCCATTGTGAAACTTCAATTGAACATCTCCAACACCTAAGATCTCACATGTCTGCCCATTGCCTAGCCGAACATGATCTTTAGTGGTCACATAAGAGGTAAACCACTCCTTGTTTGGAGACACATGAAGTGATGCCCCTGAGTCTATAATCCAGTCACTCAGTGCATTTCCATCAGATGCTGTAAGAAGAGCTCAGTCCATTGTATTTTTCAAGAAGTAGATATCTCCTGACACTAGACTGTCATCCTCTGCAATAGTGTTTGTCACATTTATTTCTTGAATCTTCACTGAGGACTTGTTCTTCTCTTCATGGTCTTCTGCTTCTTCTTTGCCTTTTTCTGCTTTCCATTCTTTGCAGTCTCTTTTCATGTGACCCTTCTTGCCACAATGGTAGCATTCTATGTCACTCTTGCCTTTAGCACTGCGGGACTTGCTACGAGACTGATCCCTCTTTCCACCTTTGTACTTTTCTTTGGTCCTTACCCTGAAAACTAAGGCTATTCCTTTGCCTTTGTCCATTGTCTTTTTGTTGGTTTCTTCAGTAAGCAGACTGCCTTCTACACCTGCTATGGTCAAACCATCTGGAGGTGCAGAATTACTCAAAGCTGTGCGAAAAGTGTCCCAACTTTCCGGCAATGTGATCAACACGAACATAGCTCTAACAGGTTCATCAAACTTGACACCTTGAGCTGACAACTGACTGTAGATGGTGTTGAATTCATTCAGATGATTGGACATAGGTGTCCCTTCTTTCATCTTCAAGTCAACAAGCTTCTTAAGCCAGTATACCTGTGAAGCTGCACTCTGCTTCTCATAAAGATCACTCAACTTTGTCCATGCTTGATAAGCCAACATCTCGTCTACTACATTGAAGTAAACACTTTCTGCCAAAGTCAGCATAATGGTAGAAAGTGCCAATTCATCCATTTCGCTCCATTCATCTTCGTCCATATCTTGTGGTTTTATCCCCTTGAGCTTTATAGGTTTTTTTTGCTTCTTTTGTACCAACACATGCCAAATCTGCTTCTTCCACAATGGGAAATTGGTGCCATCCAGCTTCTTGATATTGTAAAGAGCACTGTCCTATGATCCAGCCATAGCTACGCTTCACAGTAGTTTACTTTCCTGGGAAAAATTCGGCAGAGTTTCTCCTGTAAACTGACCTTTGAACCAATATCAACCTGTCAAATGAACCAATAAAGCTTCAGATTTTGTAGAAATTTTGGCAGAGTCTCCTTTGTAAAATGGCTCTGGTGTACTAAAAACAGACCAAAAATAGCTCAAAAAACCATTGTCTCTCTAACACTGTAAGCTGTGGGTAAGCCTGTCCTGCACCTGTACTGTCTCTCACTGTCCTGTCACTGTCCTGTAAGCAAAGACTGCGACAATGCCTCAACGGCAGTAAAGCAAAGATGCAATCCCAAATGTCTAACTCACAGTCAATACATCCTAGCTGCCTATCTAAGGGTGCTCGAGGGATCGCTCCAAGATCTGTATCACCGAAAGGATCTCAACATTCGAGAATCCCCCAGATCAATAAAACCTCACTCGACCCTCAACAAAGGCTGCAGTAAATCTGACAGTACATAGACTTCCCACAAAGTCATACATCCACAAATTTCCCACTGTATGCTGTAACCGCTGTGGCGGTTGTTTGCTGCGTGACTCACAGCCAGCAAACCCTCAACAGACATACATAATCTCTGACAATACATCCCATGTGGAAGTACTTGCAATGTCAGGATGAAATCTGGAATATCAAGCAGCAAACACAAGCTACCTGATGAACTAGTGGATGTCGCCTACAGTCTGTGTGTAGGTGCGCCCGTGTCGTGTGTGACACGCCTCCAAGAACTGTAAGCCGTCCTTTGTTGTGTAGATAGCCACAAATCAGCACTTTGGAAGTGCAGATATCCTCAGCACTTGCAGTCATAGGTCAAAACCCCAAAATTGCAGAGTCGGATCTGCACCCACCGAGACCACGTAGTCGAAAATGGCCTGCACAGATCTTTGTCGAAGCCGAACGGTGGCCGAGATGACCTCAGAATGAAATTCTGAGAACATCGAGGCCTTCGGACCCACCCACAAGAATTGGGGCCGTGTCTTGGCCTGTCGAATCTCACTCCAATCTGAGCAGGTGACTCTGGCTATCTGCAAATGCTGCCCCGAGCCTCGATCTGTGCTCTTATACCACTTGAAGGAGTACGAGCAGAAGTGCGACGCGAGAGAGAGTGCGAGAAGAAGAGCACGACGATATGGTGAACTCGCTCTACTGTAATGTGTAAAGCATAGTGAGTTCTTATTAGGTTTTTACAAAAGAATATGTGTACATACATGGCAGCCCGCCCACTTACTTGGGCGACCACATTGGGCTTTATACCCCAACAACACCATATCTGTGGTCATATACCATACCATGGTGGCTTCACAAATCAATTTTCAAAGAGGGGCTAAGAAAAATCTTAAGCCCACAGAGAACAAGGACTCTAACAATGAGCTTAAGGAGAAGGACAATGTCCAAAACTCTCCTAAAGGCAATGCCAACAATAAAAAAGCTAAAAAGAAGGGAGTTTATAAAGGCAAAAATAAAATCTCTCCTAAAGAGCTTGAGTGTTATCATAAAGATAACCATTGATTCAATTGCGAGGAGCAAGGGCATGCTTATCGTGCTTGCCCTTATAAGAATACATGAAACGAGCCTCCTCGAGCTACCTTGGTTCCAAGAAGAGGAAGCTCACCACAAAGGTAAGAGAACATGATTCTTTTATTCTCTTTGACCCTTGTCTACTTATAATTTCGTATTCACAAAGTTGGCCACCAAGCTAGGAATCCAAACTTATGAGATGGGAGATGTCCTACCCGCCGATGGTGATTTCAAGGAGCAAGAAGCTTCAGTCACTCCCTTAATTGGGAAATTGAGGCTCCATGTCCAAAGCTATGTGGACAAAGAGGACTTCTTTATCCCTCCTCTCAAGCACACGGATGTAATCCTAGGGGCACCATGGTTTGATCGCATGGCTGCCAATGTTAAATTCCCTAAAAAGAAAATATACTTTAGGTTCAGGGAAAAAGATATGTACATAGATGCCAAAGAGTTGGGTAAAACCAGACCCATTGTACATACGCAAGCTTTCAATAAGTCAATAAAGAGCTCTATTTCCATGTACATGATTTTTGTTGAAGATTCTCAAAATGAACCCAATGCTTTAGCAAAAGAAAATATAAATAATCACAAGGAATTAGAGTTATGCAAGTTTCTCAAGGGATTTAAAGATGGTTTTATTGACGACATCCCTTGTGAACTACCTCCTAAATGAGGCAATGATGACCATGCAATTTAACTTATTCTAGGAAGTTCACCGCCTAATAAACCTCCTTATAGAGTTTCTCAAGTTCAACAAGAGGAGATTATGCGGCAAGTGCATGAGTTAGTTGAGAAGGGCATGGTTAGGCCTAGTTCATCTCCATTTTGCTCACCCGTATTATTAATGCAAAAGAAAGACGTCACATATCGTATGTGTGTTGACTGTAGAGCACTAAATATGGTCACTATCAAGAATAGGTTTCCCATTCCACGGGTAGAAGGCCTATTTGATAAGCTACTGATAGCCATTTTTGTCTATTCAAATTGCCATAGTGAGCTACCTCACCCTACTAAAATCACCCAAACACTGTGGCTATCCCTAGTAGTTGATTGTACATAGGCGTGTGTGAGTTAAGGGACTTTTCCTATATCTTCTTAAAACCCTCACTTGGCTAGTCACTGGGCTAGTTGAGCCAATACAATTAATAAAATAAAATATATTATGGTCCATTTGTGTGTAAATATTTCATTTTATATAGGGCCTAAATATAAGGAATTTTCATAATTATTTTGGTATTTATTTAAATATTTTTACCTAGGTGTGCGTTATTTTCCTATGTATGTTATGTACGTTGACTCACCATTACCACAATTTTTCTTACCATTTTGCATACTCTTTATTCCATATAGATATATTTTCATACAATCTTATCTTATTTTTGGTGTGAATCCACTTCAAGGAGAAACCTCAAAAATACGTTCCACCATCAGTCATTGCCTTTTACCAAATTTCTCTTTCCTAAAGGTATTCTTTCTTATCTCTGGTAAATAAATATACATCAATGAAAACAAAGGAGGACCCTCCATATTTGATTCTCTATATTTTTATATATTTATTTTTTATATATATAGCGCACACTATTCTAGATTCCATAAGTTGTTTATATATACTAGCCCGTTTTTTTTTCATATTCATATATTATATTTATGCCTAATCCACAAACATGCATATTTTCAAACCCCTAAAAATATATTATGTCATGCTCTTATGCAAGGAGGGGCTCACCTTTGAGCCATATGTAAATTTAACTAAAGGGCGGCCCCACAGAATAACTTTTTTGTGAAGACAAATAAGCATTATGATGGGAATTGTTATGTCCATCTCTAGTCTGAATTTGAAGTGGTGGTTAGAAGAAAAAATGTGGAACAAAAGCTGAGTAATCACCTCAAAAATTTTTATAATTTTTGGAGCTACCACCGGTGAGGTATGATTTTTTGATTGGACCCTAGTCTGCCCACTTTTCTCACAAGTAGCCCATAGTATTCTCTCGCATCTTTCCACACTTCTACACACACACACACACTCATTCCTCTCAATCCCTCACTCAAACCTGGACCTTCCATGGTTTCTCTCACCTTCTTCACCATTAACCTCCCCTCTTACTTCCATAGATCTCATATAAGCTCTACATGCACATACATCATCTCTATGCCTCTCTCTATTACTTCCAAAGTACGATTCCATCTTAGCCCTTCTCTATATACATAAACGTCAACATGTAAAATATGCTTAACCTCTACAAATTGAGATATATCATCAACCAAATTGCCATTTTCATTGTGATAATTAACCTTGGTGGCGGTGGCATAAAGAAGAGAAGAAGAAGAAGAGGATCGATAGTCATTTTCAGAACCTACACAAGTAAGTCCAAAACTTCTTCAAGCTTCACCAGCACAAGGATTTACTCACTTCATTCAACCATTTGACGCCAACCATCCACCTCATTCTACCCATTGTAAATATATGATTAACTTTCTAGTGACTACTAACACTAACCACTAACATGCTAACACACAATAGCCATCGACCTAACCATAAAAGACACCTCACCTAAGACATGTGAATAGTAACTCTCTCTCTCTCTCTCTCTCTCTCTCTCTCTCTCTCTCCTTCCTTAAAACTCTACTTTCACCTTATCTACCATCATAATGCTCTCCTTTGAGCCCACATGCATGACTCAAGCAGACAAAGGCCCGCAATGTTTTGATATTCAGAAAAAACCATAATCCTGATTTGTTAGCTTGTAAATTAGGATTTCCAATAATCTTATTGAGAGGACTCCAACCTATAAATAGGCCCCTCTCCTTCTTGTAAATAACCCCCAATATCTTGCATAACATCCCAACACTCTATGCGTGAGGAGAGAATTATGCATAGCAACCACTTTGTGAGCTTCACTTTTGGTGTGAGAGAAGCTTTCAAGCTACACATTGCAAGTGAGAGAGCGTGAGTTCAGAAATATCAAAACACCATTGTATATGTTCCTCCATCATCAATAAATTGAGGTTTGGTGCATTGAAGGCGTGATTTGATATCCAAATCTTTGTCCTTCAACTTGTGCAATACGATTTGATGAATTCAAGGTGACTTGTGTATTTGGAGTTTCTATCATTTGATCTTGTTTTAGAAAGTGTTTTAGTGTGGGTTTTCATTGCTAAATTTGTATTCATTGTAAGAGGGTATTGTGGTGAGAGGTCTCCCAGAATTCACTTAGCATTGATTTAGTTTTGTACAAGCTCTACGATAGCATCATAACAAACCATCTTCATTTGCAAGTCACAAATAAGGTATTACGTAAAATCCATTCCTCTCTCTCTCTCTTCCCTTCACTCTAGCTCTCTCTGGTCCATTTCGTGTGTGTCTTGGTGTGGGATTGCTTGTGTGTGTTTTGTGGCACATCTTCTTGGTTGTGACAAAATATCTCTTGAGTCCTAGTTCGCATACCATAACTAGGTGGCGCCCCTATTTTGTTTGGGTTTGGATGTGGGTTTGTTGTTGTGTTGTGATTGTGGTTGCCCCAGCCCCAATTGAGCAGCACGGGAGCCTTGAGGGGTGTATAGAGGTTGCCTCTCTTGTTGCCCGCACCGGTTTGCCTCAATTTTGGTGTCCCCACAGAGGAGGGACCTGTATCTATTGTTGCTACATATTGCATGAATGTTTACCATTTATCATAATCAAGTAGATTGCATGAATCAGGAGAATTTGTATGATTCTTTCATTCCCAGTGCAAGGCAAAAGGTACACATCATTGTTAGTACTAAGTTGCAATTTCAATGTGTAATTAACAGAATTTTAAGTCCCCTTAGGTTGGCCAAGATAAACGCTTCAGTAAATCCTTTTGTTTTGCCTCTCATTAGATACGACCTTATTTTGAACGTCTATATTTTTGTTTTGTTTTAAGCGTTAGGTCATGCATAGACCATGGATAATGGCCCAAGAATAGAGGTTATTCCCTTCCATTTCACTCCACAAATTAGAATAAACATTGCAATTAGTAGAAAGATCCGTTTTCAACAATGTATGGTGTTCATGTTTGGTGCCCAAATAGTAGGAGAAATTCTTGCGTCGCCAAACCCTGTCATCCTGTCTCTTGTTGATTATCATAGGTCATTTAATGTGCATATTTTTATTTTTCTATAGAATAGATTGCAATTTAGAAAACATTATTGTGTAAATCTTTTTGAGAAATAAAAACATGTGTTGTCAATTTGAAATTGATTCAATGGAGGCCCAACGCCAAATGTTCGGATATCCTCTTTTCTTTGAAGAGCCTAGAGAGGCGAATTTCAAGATGTCTTGCTGTACTAAGAGGATAGTAACTGATCAAGAATGTATAGAAATGTTTGAGGTGGTCCTTAGGAAAGATGGTAGCACTTGGTTTGACTCTTCACTTGGTTTGACACTTAGCCTGAGGAAGTTGAGGGGAATTACACGGAAGTTGTGAATCATTTCAAGAGATACTTCTTTGATCCCCAAAACACTCAAAAGATATGACAAGACATTGTTTCTCACAAACAAAAAGACTTAGATGACTACTATATATATAAACAATTTCTACGTCTTTGGGTTGTATGGGTGAGAAATGTTGCTAGCCCTAGTGATGGTGCAAAGTTCCTAAAGAAGGAGAGGTTCATAGCCAGTCTCTTTTCCATACTCAAGATAAACGTTGAGGCGGGTGCACCTGCTACCTTTGATACAGCTGAGACTAGGGATGTTGAGAAGTATAGAATTAAGCTCAAGTACCTAAGGGGAGAGGTTCTAATAGAGGGTCCCACACCTAAGGGAAAATTGCAAGCATCAACATCTAGAGAGATTCCTGAGTAATAGTGGAGTTAATTGAAAAGTTAAATGAATACTTAAGCAACTTGTCAATCCACCTTGCACAAGCTGTAGGTCCAAAGGGACAAGAAAAGAAGTTAGAAGAGCAAGATCCACGACGACCTGGGAGAGTCTTGCAATGTTGGAATTGTGAAAATTCTGGACATGGGATGTATAATTGTCCTTGGCCCTGTGGGGAGCCAGGGAAACCTAACTTGAATTATCCAGTGATGAATGCAGGTGAAGTAACTAGTCAACAACAACGGCTTCTACAAAGGCTAAATGGAACAAGACCACCTCCACAAGGAGTGGAAGGAGTTCCATCTTTGCCAGATCCAAATATTCATGTGGTAGAGGTGAGAAATTTAAATGAGGCGGACATGGAAGCAAATAGCATTAAGATTGGCCGTGGAAAAGGTAAGGAGAAAGAACGAGTCACATCACAAAGTGATCATGGACGAGAAATAAGGCAAAGGAGACCAATGAAACCAAGAGGACTTGACGTCGTATCAATCTCCAAGACTTCCCTCTTGGACATGGTATGGCTCCGTACAACTTATTGGAAGACATGAGAGGTAAGGGTCCTGATATTTCATGGTCTCAATTTCTTGCATCATGTCCACAAGTTAGGAGGGATTTAACAAGGGTAGTTAGCACTAGGAGAAAGGTAAAATAGAGTGTGCATGTTGTAAAAATTGCACGAGCTATAATGAATAAGGATATTACGCCTGTGATAGATTGTTACATCAAAGGAAGATTGGTTAGGAAAGGTCTAGTGGACGGGGGGGGTGCACAAATTTGCATCATGACAGAGGGACTCATGCAAAGACTAGGCATGCACATCTATGATACACCTGAAATCAAAGTGAAAATGGCAAATAGTAGCAATGCTAGGTGCATAGGCATTTGTAAAAATGTCTTTGTGGAGGCCTTTGGCATTAAGAAGGCGGTGGATTTTACGTTATGTCGACCAAGGGAAGTGGCTATCCATTTATCCTAGGAAGATCATGGCTAATGAAAATGTGAGCTTTGCAGGATTGGGAAAGTGGAAAGTTGATTTGTAGAAATGACAATCATAAGAAGGTTGTTTTTGACAAGAAGGAGCAACATCAAGAGGAGCTCCATGAAGAATCATCGCAAAGTGAGACGAAGGAAGATTGGACTGATAACACTTCAGAAGAAGAAAGTAGTGGTAGCACTACAGAAGAGGAGTCTTCCATTGAAGTCATGGGGGCAAGGTTTAAGCAAAGCAACCAAGACACCTCTTGCCCAGGCTTGGAGGAGGTAGGTACTCAAGAGAACCAAAGTTTGGAAGATGAAGGAATGTTAGAAGGTATGTTGTCTACCACACTTACAAAGGATGAAAGAGACGAGGTCAAATGTGTGCTGAGAAATTCTCCTAAGAGTTTTGCTAAAGACTACACCGACGTGGGTGGAGTAGATGATGTTCAACACAAGATTGAACTAAAGACAGAGGCCACACCTAAGGCTCAAAAGCTACGAAGGCTAGGAGTCATCAAGGAGCAGGCTTTACTCAAGGAGGTAAGAAAGATTCTAGTAGCAGGTTTCATTTATCCAGTGGAGAATTCATAGTGAGTCTCTCCCATTGTTGTCATTCCCATGAAAATGGAAAGTGGAGGGTGTGTGTGGATTATCGTCCACTAAATGAGGCAACAAAAAGAGATCACTTTCCCCTCCCATTTCAAGATGAGATACTAAATGAGGTAGCTGGTCACGAGAAGTACACTATGTGCGATGGCTACTAGGGTTAATTTCAAATAGGTATCGCATTAGAGGATTAATTGAAAACAACCTTCATCACTCCGTAGGGTTGTTATGCTTTTAGAGTCATGCCATTTGGCCTGACAAATGCTGCTGCAACTTTCAGCGCTTCATGAACATGGTGTCTCAAGCATTCTTTAGAAAGTCCATTAGGGTTTTTATTGATGATTTTTGCATTTATAGCTCAAAATAATTACTACAAAGGGTAGAAGAAGGTTTGAAGAAACTCTATGACATGGGAGGTCAACTCAACCCCAACAAATTCCACATAGGTGAGAATGAAGTGATCTTGCTTGGTCACAAGGTTTCCTATAAAGGTACTGAGGTGGATCCTTCAAAGGCAAAGGCTCTTATTGAGTTGACATCACCCAAGAGTCATAAGGAGGTCATCTCATTCATTCAAAAGGTGAAGTATATGTCACGCTTCATTCACTTAACCTCGAGTTATGTCACCCCTTGCAGAAATTGACACAACAAGTTGATGTTATTTGGTCTGATGAGCTTGAAGAATATTTTTGTAACATCAAAATAATTATGTCAAAACTACTAACACTTAGTACTCCTTGTTGGGAGTACACATTATTTGTTAGCTCTAGTGTTGGGAAAGAAACAATTGGTGGTATTTTGCTACAACAAGGTCCCCATAGTACCAAGATGGGACCCATCTATTTTTCTAGTAGGGTTATGAATGCTTTGGAGAGAGGCTACACGGAGGCAAAAATCATGACGCTTTCTCTCGTGTTTGCGGTGAGAAAGTTTAGATCATACTTGCTACCAAAACCTTTGTAATTCTCACTGCAAAAAATTTGTTCTGTTGGGTGTCATCTCAAATGAATCTTAGTACTAGGATGTCAAAGTGGATTATGGAGTTGTAAGAGTTTCAATATGCTTTCAAGGTAGAAGATGGTGTGCGTGCACAATTGACAGGGATTCTCACTTATAGGGTGCATGAAAACAAGATTAAGTTTCGTGAAGTAAAGACCCTACCATTGCCACCACCTAAAAGTAGTCCTAATGCTTTTACCTTGTTCTTTGATGGAGATTTTTGACAAGCTACAGGAAAAGCAGGGGGAGGGCTAGTGTTTCTCAACCCAAGTAGAGAGGTGTTCATGAAAGAGAAGGTCAATCTACCAGGTTCAACTAGCAACAATGAAGCAGAATACGACACACTACTCAATGGTTTGAAGATGTGCATCAGCCAAGGTATACATCATCTCATGGTTAAAGGGGATTCACTTCTCATTGTGTAGCGGATTTTATGCATTTGGGCATGCAAGAATGAAAGGCTAGGAACAAATTTTCATGACATTTATAGGTTGTTTAATCAGTTCGAAGAAGTGCAACTACATCATATTCCTAGGAAACAAAATATAGATGCCGATCTACTTGCACAACAAGCAGTTACATGTGTTGAGAAAGAAGTGCAAGTCATCATGGTGGCAGCAGCTATCAAGCAATCAAGATACCAGGGATTGGAATCATTGGCTCCCATTATTGGTTACATTTTGGAGAGCGAGTTTCCACAAGACTTCACAAAAGCTCAGAAGAGGAGACTCATGAAGAAGGCCAGTTTCTCTCTCTTCCTAGAAGGATCCCTCTATCGAAGAGGGAAGGATCAAGTGTGTAGAAGAGTACAAACTATCAAGGAAATTCTAGCCATTCTAAAAGGTTTGCATGAAGAGGCATGTGGTGGTCATTTTGCCCAAGAGTTAACCGTGAAGAAGATTTTTCTTGCGGGATATGTTTGGCCAAGCCTGCATGTGGATGTCCAACATTGTTGTAAAAGCTGTCACAATTGTCAGGTAAATGAAAATCGAAGGTTGGTGCATGGTCCAAGGCAAATAGTTCTTGCAAATGGACCCTTTGATAAAATGGGGCATTGATGCTATGTGTCGTCTTCCTAGGACAAAAAATGGTAAAATCTACATTCTAATGGCTATAGATTACATGATTAGGTGGGTAGAGGCTCAATCCGTGGCAAGGGTAAATGGAAATATAATGAGCAGGTTTTTCTACACTAATATTTGTTGTAGATTTGGCACACCTCTGGAGATTGTTTCTGATAATGGTCCAAGGTTCAAGAAGGGTTTACTCACATAAGTTTGTGAAGAGATTCATATTCTACATCGTCATAGCACACCCTACTACCCACAGTCAAATGGTTTGGTGGAGAAGGTTAATGGTGTCATTGCAGGCATCATTAGGAAGATGGTGCAAAACAAGACAAAGTTTTGGGATGACTTCTTGGATGGTGCCTTGTTGGCATATCAAACCACATATAGGGAAGCAACAGAGTTCACGCTATTTCACTTGGTGTATGTGCAAGAGGCTTTGCAGCCAATTGAGATCAACATTTCAACAATGTGGCTTCATAGTAGAGGTGCACAAGATGATCAAGAGATATGGATAGATTGACTTCTTACATTAGTGGAGCTTGAGTGGAAGAGAGAAGTAGCCTATGAGTTCTACAATAGGAAAGCCACACAAGCGAAGGAGAAGCTTGACAAGAAACTGAAGGACAAAGGCATCAATGAAGGAGATCTTGTGTTAAGGTATGACAATCGACGCGATAATTATTTTGATACCAAGTTTGAAAGGAAGGGGTTATACATAGTCAAGAAGGATTTCAATTCAAGTTACTATGAGCTTATAGACTTCAAAGGTAAAGAGCACTCCAAGAAGGTAAACGGGTATCGCTTGAAGCCCTATTTGAGTCACCTTCTACCAAAGGATCTATCGAAGGATTATCAAAGAGCGACTATCTCATGTAAGTTTTGTTGCATGAAGCATGAGTGTGACAAGAAGCCACACAATGAAAATCCTCTCAACGGACCAAATATCATAGAGGACGCAGAAGCACTCTCTTTGCTTCGCTTAAACCTTACCCCCATGACTTCGATGGAAGACTCCTCTTCAGTAATGCTGCTGCTACTTTCTTCTTCTGAAGTGCTATCGGTCCAACCTTCTTCCGTCTCACTTTGAGATGATTCTTCATGGAGCTCCTCTTCGCGTTGCTCCTTCATGTCAAAGACAACCTTCTTATGATTGTCATTCCTGCAAATTAATTTCCCACTCTCCCAATCCTGCAAAGCTCGCATTTTCATTAGCCATGGTCTTCCTAGGATAAATGGATAACCACTTCCCTTGGTCGACATAACATAAAAATCCACTGCCTTCTTAATGCCAAAGGCCTCCACAAAAACATTTTTACAAATGCCTACGCACCTAGCCTTGCTATTGTTTGCCATTTTCACTTTGATTTCAGGTGTCTCATGGATGTGCATGCCTAGTTTTTGCATGAGTCCCTCTGTCAAGATGCAAATTTGTGCACCCCCATCCACTAGACCTTTCCTAACCAATCTTCCTTTTATGTAACAATCTAGCACAGGTGTAATATCCTCGTTCATTTCAGCATGTGCAATTTTTACAGCAGGAAAACTCTCTTTTACCTTTCTCCTAGTGCTAACTGCCTTTGTTAAATCCCTCCTAACTTGTGGGCATAATACAAGAAACTGAGGCCATGAGATATCAGGACCCTTACCTCGCATTTCTTCCAACAGGTTGTATGGAGCCATACCATGTCCAAGAGGGAAGTCTTGGAGATTGATACGACGTCGAGTCCTCTTAGCTTCCTTGGTCTCCTTTGCCTTCTTGCCTTGTCCATGGTCACTCTGTGATGGGACACCCTCTTTCTCTTTACCTTTTCCTCGGCCACGCTTAATGCCATTTGCTTCCATGTCAACCTCATTTGATTTTGTCACCTCTACCACATGCACATTTGGATCTGGCAAAGGTGGAACTCCTTCTACCCCTTGTGGAGGTGGTCTTGGTCCATTTGGTCTTTGTAGAAGCCTTGGTTGTTGACCAGTTCCTTCACCTGCATTCATCACTGGGTAATTCAAGTTAGGTCTCCCTGGCTCCCCACGGGGCCAAGGACAATTATACACCCCATGTCCAGACTCTCCGCAATTCCAACATTGCAAGACTCTCCTAGGTCTTGGATCTCGCTCTTCAGACTTCTTTGCTTGTCCCTTTGGACCTATAGTTTGTGCAAGGTGAATTGACAAGCTGCTTAAAGATTCGTTTAACTTCTCAATTACTTCCGCTGTTACCTCAGGAAGCTCCCTCGATGTTGATGCTTGTGACTTACCTTTGGGTCTAAGACCTTCTATTGGAACCTCTCCCCTTAAGCACTTGAGTTTCCTATATTTCTCAGCAGCCCTAGTTTCAGCTGCATCAAAGGTAGCAGGTGCACCCGCCTCAACTTTTACCTTAAGGTCAGGAAAGAGTCCGGCTATGAACCTCTCCTTCTTTAGAAATTCTGCACCATCACCAGGGTTAGCAACATTTCGTATCCATAGAGCCCAAAGACGTAGAAACTCTTGCTTGTACAAGTAGTAGTCATCTAAGTCTTTTTGCTTATGAGAAACAATGTCTTGCCATAGTTTTTGAGTGTTTTGGGGATCAAAGAAGTATCTCTTAAAACGATTCAAAACTTTTGTGTAAGTCCCCTTAACTTCCTCAGGCAAAGAGTCAAACCAAGTACTAGCATCTTTCCTAAGGACCACCTCAAACATTTCTACAGGTTCTTGATCGGTTACTATCCTCTTGATACGGCAAGACATCTTGAAATTTGCTAAAAATAATTCTGCATCCTCTCCAGGCTCTCCAAAGAAAAGAGGATATCCAGACATTTGGCGTTGGCTCTCCATTATTATGAAAGATTACAACACGAGTTACAATAAGGGATACAATAGAGATTTAGAACCACTCGCCTGCAAATGAAGAAGTAAGAAAATACCACTCTAGGTTTTCTTCTTCAGCTATCCAAGCTTCAATGAGGTCTCGATTTGTTTGATCAAAACAAAAAGGTAGACTATTGATGAGCTCTAAGAAGGGTTGAAATTCTTCAAAGCTAAGGCGATAAACAGAAATCTCTAGAACTTCATTTTCTGGATCCAAAAGAGCAACCACGTCCCAAGTGATAAATTGCACTTGTTCTACAATTCCCAACGCACAAGCGGTTTGTATAAAAACTAGATCTTCATGCTCGTCGAAGGTCGTGAGAAAGTAGCAATTGACTAGGAGCTCCTTTCCTTCGAGTTCCACACAGTCGGAGTGAGGCAACCTTCTCACAATTTCATAAAGAACATCCTCATCAAGTCCAATCAAGTTTGCAAGATATAAAGACTCCACTTGTGCTACAAAATTCCTGGACAAAAACTCCTTAGGATTATGGTTAAATCATTCAAAAGCATAAAGAGATTTACAATGTCTCTATGAACAAAGTGTCATAGAAAGTAGAGAAGGATGAGAATTTATACAAATTTGCAATCTTCTCTATGCTCTCTTTATTAAGACAAGCTCTGAATAGCTCCCTATCTCCTTTGTTGAAAGCGAAAGGAAGACTATTAATAAGATGCAAATGAGGGAAAAATTAACCAAATGTGAGTCTATGAAGCATGAACTCTGGCCGCAAGTTTCCTGAAGAGTCTTCCTCAATGGTGAAATGCACTCGCCAAACGCCAAATTTCACTCTATTTACCAATCTTAGGGCACACACTAGTTGGATGAATGCGCGGTCTTCCTTAGTGCCCAACAACAAGAGGAAAATGGAATCCACGCGTAGGACCTTCCGTCTTAACTTCACCACCCTCTTGTTATGAGGGAGACGCCTTACTACTTGCTCCTGCAACTCAATTGGTAATAGAGCTAGATCTCTAAGGATTGAACTTTCACTACACACACATTCCCAGTTAGAACAAATGATCGTTTTTTTGTTTCTTGTAACAACTTGGACAAAGAAAAAAAAAACATACACACTATTTTGCCAGGCTGCCCTTCATTTTAAAATAAAATGAACACATGTACATCAAAAGAAGTGTGGTAGTTGATGAGAGGTAGAATGACAGGGTTTGGTGATGCAAGAATTTCTCCTACTCTTTGGGCACCAAACATGAACACCATACGTTGTTGAAAATGGATTTTCCTACTAATTGCAATGTTTATTCTAATGTGTGGAGTGAAATGGAAAGGGAAAACCTCTATTCTTGGGCCATTATCCATGGTCTATGCATGACCTAATGCTTAAAACAAAACAAAAATATAGACGTCCAAACTAAGGTCGTACCTAATGAGAGGCAAAATAAAAGGATTTACTGAAGCGTTTATCTCGGACAACCTAAGAGGACCTAAAATTCTACGAATGACACGTTGAAATTGCAACTTAGTACTAACAATTATGTGTACCTTTTGCCTTGCAATGGGAATGAAGGGATCATACAAATTTTCGTGATTCATGCAAACTACTTGACTATGCTAAAGGTTGATTCTACACAAAAATACACAAGCCCTCCACAGTGGGGGCACCAATTTGAGGCGGTCAGGGGCGGGCAACAAGAAGAGCAACCTCTAGACACCCTTCAAGGCTCCCGTGCTGCTCAATGGGGCTCGGGCACAACACAACACGAACCAAAACAACAAACCCCCAGCCAAATCCCAACGACACAAGGGGCACCACCTAGTTTAAGAGCGAACTAGGACGCACAAGAGGAGATTCGTTAGAGCAACCCACAAACAAGCAAGGAATTTACACTAACCCTAACACCAATGGAATACTCTCACACACTAAAACACGAGAGAGAGAGAGAGAGAGAGAGAGAGAGAGAGAGAGAGAGAGAGAGAGAGAGAGAGAGAGAGAGAGAGAGAGAGAGAGAGAGAGCTGGTGCTCGGGCTGCTTTGAAATGTATCGTTAATGATCAAGCAAACATAAATATATATATGTAGGAAAGAGAGAAAAAAGGGGGAGAGGATGCTTGTTGCATTAATACCTTCTTACAAATCTGTGATGACAAATCAAAGTGAGATTAGTATTTGTTCAACATAGCTTGCGTAAATTTCACCACAACGCATCACAAGAAAAACCACCCCAATCACTGTCTTAAGGCCAGGGGAGTCCTCTCCACCCTGTCGCCCTCTTACAGTATGTGGGATTTATGGCTAGATTGATGATAACACCCGAGACAAGCTATCAAGAACTTAACAAAAAACACCAAGAAACTTACGCATCATTGTTGTCCATTTATTCACGTTGGAAGGGAGACAAAGTATCCAAGCTTAGTCCAAATCCACCCTCCTTGATTCAGCAAATGTTGGGCTTACACTAGTAGGAGAAATGATAGATTTCCTACTCTCAATTGAATGAACACTCTCTCTCTTACAAATGGCATAGAGTTCCCTTGCTAATCCCCTATTACAACACATGCACATGCATAAGACAGTGAGCTTCCACTCAAGAGCTCCTTCTAGAGAGGTTGAGCTTGGCTTCTCAAGCTATAGCATAGTGCTCTTGCTTATGGCTCCCCTTTTTGTGCTAGCTACACCCTCCTTTTATAGCAATTTTGAAGGCTAGGGTTACTCCTCTAACCATGGTTGGGTTAGATTTTCAGCAATTTTCCTAATTTCTTTTGCTTGAAATTATCAAGAAGTTGGTGGGGAAAGAGAGAGGAGAGAAATGGAGGTGATAGGACTTTTCATAGTGGGTTAGTGTTAGTAGAGTTAGTTAATTTACAAATGGAATTGGATATTTACAATGGGAGTATCCATGTAGGATACAAATAAGGAAGAAAAACTCTTAAGAGGTAAGAAAAGGTGGATTTCTTACAAGGTTGATGCTCCAAGTGTCTTGAGTAGGGCCAATTTCGATGCTTGTTGACGGTCCACTAGCTTTGACGGTACATTTTTTCTCCACTCTTGACCTTCCTTGAGAGACAAGGTAATTGAAGCTGAGTAATCAACCACCATGATGCTGTCTTTTAAGAGAAGAGGCTGAATTTTGTGGTTTTTTTTATAGATATGGGTAATTTGGAGGAGGAAAAATGAGACTAGGTGGTCAATTTTGGAATGGAATTGTGTGTGGGAGGTATGAGTTCACCATGGTTTCTCTTATTCTTCAAGGTTGAGGAGAAGGTGAGTAGGGTGCAGAGAGGAGTGGTGAGAGAGGTGGGGATGATGAGTGGAGAAGTGTGTGTGAAAGAGGAAAATGATAAAGTGGAAGAGAGAGTGTGGCTGCATAGCATGGGAAAACTGGGGTCCACTAATAAAATCATAGCTCACAGCTCGTAGCTCAAAAAAATATGAAAAAATTTGAGGCAAAAGTTCAGCCCACGAGCTACAACTCTTGTTTGTATCACCTTTTCAAATTCGGAGAGCAAGTGAACTTTAAAAATTTAGCAAAACCGACCGTTTTTTTCCACTGCACAAGGTCCTTGTGGGGTCCTTCTTTGGATGATTCTTTTGAATACCTCCAAGAGTGAGCCCTCCATAGTGCATGTATGCATGCCACCTACCCTTGACCTTATTGGGTAGGTCTATAATTGAAGATATTGTTGAGATCATGATATAAGTGAATAGTACCACTAAGAAAATCATATATTGAGGGGTCTAAAAAATATGTACATGTCAAATATAAATAATATAAGTGGAAAAAATATAAAGGGGTCAAAAGAAATCTCTCTCATTATGAGGCTACCATAAAAAGATAAATATTTTTGGTGTTCTAATTTTCTAGAAAAAAACAAAATAGATGTAGGAAGGGAAAAATCACAATAGTGAAAAATATACACATAAATAAAACTATTTTTTTGGATTTTTGTTGGGGTGGAGTTACACCAAATATTAGAGAAGCTTACATGAAAATATTTCTATATGAAATAAAGAGTATGAAAAATGGTAAGAAAAATTGTGGTAATGGTGAGGCAATGTGCAGAGCATAAATAACACACACCTAGGTAAAAATATTTAAATAAATACCAAAATAATTATGAAAAAATCTTTTATTTAAGCCCTATATACAAAGAAATATTTACATACACATGGGCCATAATATACTTATATTTTTTATATTTTTTATCTTTTTGGCTCAACTAGCCCAATGCCTAGCTAATTGAGGGTTTTTTATTTCAGTAAGGAGATTATGGGAAAAGTCCCCTAACTCACACGCACCTATATACAGTGAAAGGGTGAGGGTAACCACAGTGTTTGAGTGATTTGATAGGGGGGGATAAATCACTATGGCAATCACAGAGAGCCAAAAAACGGCTATCAATAGCATGGGCAAACTGGGGTCAACCAATAAAATCATAGCTCATAGCTCAAAAAAATATAAAAACATTTGAGGTGAAATTTCAGCTCACGAGCTACAACTTTGTTTGTATCACCTTTTCAAATTCGGGGAGCATGTGATCTTTAAAAATTCAGCAAAATCGACTGTTTTTTTCCACTGCACAAAATCCTTGTGAGGTTCTTCTTTGGATGATTCTTTTGAATACCTCCAAGAGTGAGCCGCTCACCCCATGCTGCATGCATGCATTCCACATACCCTTGACCTTATTTGGTAGGTGTATAATTGAAGATATTGTTGAGATCCTGATGTAAGTGAATAGTACAACTAAGAAAATCAAATATGGAGGGGTCTAAAAAAAAATATGTACATTTCAAATATAAATAATATAGGTGGAAAAAATATAAAGGGGTCAAAAGAAATGTGTCTGATTATAAGTCTACCATAAAAAGATGAATATTTTTGGTGGTCTAATTTATGAGAGTAATAGAGAATAGATGTAGGAAGGAAAAAATCACAATAGTGAAAAAATATACACATAAATAAAACTAGTTATTTTGGATTTTTATTGGGATGGAGTTACACCAAAAATAAGTGAAGCTTGCATGAAATTATTTTTATATGGAATAAAGAGTATGCAAAATGGTAAGAAAAAATATGGTAATGGTGAGTCAATGTACATAGCATAAATAACACACCATAGGTAGAAATATTGAAATAAATACCAAAATAATTATGATTTTTTTTTTTTTTTAGACCCTATATACAATGAAATATTTATACACAAATGGGCCATAATATATATTTTTTTGTTTTTAATTTTTGGCTCAACTAGCCCAGTGACTAGCTAATTAAGGGTTTTTAAGAAGATATGGGAAAAGTCCCCTAACTCACACACGCCTATGTACAGTGAAATGGTAGGGATAACCAAAATGTTTGAGTGAATTGATAGGGTGAGGTAGCTTACTATGGCAATTATGGAAAGCCAAAAAACGGCTATCATTAGCCCTCCCCCCGGATGATGGTATATTCATGTACCATCATAGAGCATCTTTTCCAAAGAGAGTGCTTTAGAGTCCTTGACGAGATCTTCATTGTTTGGCCCGTCAGAATTTTGGTTTGAGTTACACTCATGCTTCACAGAACAATACCTACATGAGATAGCTGCCTTTTGACAGATCTTTGGTAGATCCTTTGGTAGAAGGCAACTCAAATAAGGCTTCAAACGATACCCGTTTACCTTCCTGGAGTGCTCTTTCCCATTCAAGTCCATAAGTTGATAGTAACTTGAATTGAAAGCCTTCTTAACTATGTATGGCCCCTGCCATCTAGTTTCAAATTTGGCATCAAAACGATTATCGAGTCGATTTTCATACCTTAGCACAAGATCTCCTTCATTGATGCCTTTGTCCTTTAGTTTCTTGTCAAGCTTTTCCTTCGTCTGTGTGGCTTTCCTCTTGTAGCACTCGTATGCTGCTTCTCTTTTCCACTCAAGCTCAGCTAGGGTAAGAAGTCGATCCATCCATGCTTCTTGATCATCTTGTGCTGCTTTGCCATGAAGTGGCATTGTTGGAATGTTGAGCTCAATTGGTCCATAGACCAAGTGAAATGGTGTGAACTCTGTGGTTTCCCTATATGTGGTTCGATACGCCTGCAAGGAACCATCCAAGAAGTCATCCCACAACTTTGTCTTGTTTTTCACCATCTTTCTAATGATGCCTGCAATGACACCATTAGCTTTTTCTACCAAACCATTTGATTGGGGATAGTAGGGTGTACTGTGACGATGTAGAATGTGAAGTTCTTCACAGACTTCTGTGAGCAAGCCCTTTCTAAACCCTGGACCATTATCAGAAACAATCTCCAAAGGTGTGCCAAATCTACAACAAATGTGAGTGTAGACAAATTTGCTCACTGTCCTCTCATTTACCTTTGCCACACTTTGTGCTTCCACCCACCTAGTCATATAGTCTACAGCCACTAGAATGTAGAGTTTACCATTTTTTGTCCCAGGTAGAGGACCCATATCATCAATGCCCCACTTTTCAAAGGGTCCATTTGCAAGCACGATTTGCCTTGGACCATAAACCAATATTCTATTCCCATTTACTTGACAATTGTGAAAACTTTTACACCAATGTTGGACATCCACATGCAGACTTGGCCAAACATACCCCACAAGAAAAATCTTCTTCACAATTAACTCTTGGGCAAAATGACCACCACATGCCTCTTCATGCAAACCTTTTAGAATGGCTGGAATCTCCTTGACAGTTGGTACTCTTCTGCACACTTGATCCTTCCCTCTTTGATAGAGGGATCCTTCTACAAAGAGATACGCGCTTGCCTTTTTCATGAGTCTCCTCTTCTGAGCCTTCGTGAAGTCTTGTGGAAACTCACCCTCCAAAATGTAGATAATAATGGGAGTCAATGACTCCAATCCCTGGTATCTCGGTTGCTTGACAGTTTCTGCCACCATGATGACCTGCACTTCTCTCTCAACACATGTAACTGCTTGTTGTTCAAGTAAAACGGCATCTTCATTTTGTTTCCTAGGAATATGATATAGTTGCACTTCTTCAAACTGATTAAACATCCTACGAATGGCATGAAATTTTGTCCTTAAGCTTTCATTCTTGCATGCCCAAATGCCTAAAATTTGCTTCACAATGAGAAGTGCATCCCCTTTTACCATGAGATGTTGTATACCTTGGTCAATGCATATCTTTAAACCATGAAGTAATGTGTCGTATTCTCCTTCATTGTTGCTGGTTGAACTTGGTAGATTGACCTTCTCTTTCATGACCACCTCTCCACTTGGTTTGAGCAATACTAGCCCTCCCCCTGCTTTTCTTGTGACTCGTCGAAAAGCTCCATCAAAGAACAAGGTAAAAGCATTAGGAATACTTTTAGGTGGTAGCAATGGTAGGGTCTTTACTTCAGGCACCTTAATCTCCTTCTCATGTACCCTATAAGTAAGGATCCCTCTAAATTATGCACGCACACTATCTTATACCTTGAAAGAGTATTGGAACTCTTGCAATTCCATAATCCACTTTGAGATCCTAGTGATAAGATTCATTTGAGATGACACCCAAGGAAACAAATTTTCTGCAGTGAGAATTACAAAAGGTTTTGGTAGCGAGTAGGATCTAAACTTTCTCACCGCAAACATGAGAGAAAGCATCATGAGTTCTGCCTCCTTGTAGCCTCTCTCCAAAGCATTCATGACCCTACTAGAAAAGTAGATGGGTCGCATCCTGGTACTGTGGGGATCTTGCTGAGTAACACAGCACCAATTGTTTCCTTCACAACACTAGAGCTAACAAAGAATGTGTACTCCCAACAAGGAGGCATGAGTGTTGGTAGCTCTCACAAAATGACTTTAATGTTACAAAAGTACTCTTCAAGCTAATAAGACCATGCAAATTCTACTTGTTGTGTCAACTTTTGCAAAGGATGAAGCAACTCCGAAGCTAAGTGAATAAAGCGTGACATATACTTCACCTTTTGAATGAATGAGATGACCTCTTTGAGATTCTTGGGTGATGGGAGCTCAATAAGAGCCTTTGCCTTTGAAGGATCCACCTCAATGCCTTTATAGGAAACCTTGTGACCAAGCAAGATCACTTCATCCTCACCTATGTGAAACTTGTCGGGGTTGAGTTGACCTCCCATGTCGTAGAGCTTCTTTAAACCTTCTTCTACCCTTTGTAGATGCAATGATTTTGAGCTATAAATGCAGAAATCATCAATGAACACCGTGATTGACTTTCCAAAGAATGCTTGAAACACCATGTTCATGAAACTTTGGAAAGTTGCAGGAGCATTTGTCAGTCCAAATGGCATGACTCTAAAAGCATAACAACCCCAAGGAGTGATGAAGGTTGTTTTTAACTCATCTTCCAATGCGATACCTATTTGAAAGTAACCTGAGTAGCCATCACACACAGTGTACTTCTCATGACCAGCTACCTCATTTAGTATCTCATCCTGAAATGGGAGGGGAAAGTGATCTCTTTTTGTTGCCTCATTGAGTGGACGGTAATCCACACACACCCTCCACTTGACGTTTTTCTTAGGAGTGACAACAACGGGAGAGACTCACTCTGAATTCTCCACTAGATAAATGAAACCTGCTGCTAGAATCTTTCTTACCTCCTTGAGTAAAGCCTGCTTCTTGATGACTCCTAGCCTTCGTAGCTTTTGAGCCTTAGGTGTGGCCTTTGGCTTCAACTCAATTTTGTGTTAAACAGCATCTACTCCACGCACATCGGTGTAGTCTTTAGCAAAAAGCCTAGGAAATTTCCTTAGCACACATTTGAACTCCTCTCTTTCGTCCTTTGTAAGTGTTGTAGACAACATACCTTCTAACACTCCTTCATCTTGCACATTTTGGTTCTCTTGGGAATCTACCTCTTCCAAACATGGGCAAGAGGTCTCTTGGTTGTTTGGATTAAACCTTACCCCCATGACTTCGATGGAAGACTCCTCTTCAGTAATGCTGCCGCTACTTTCTCCTTCTGAACTTCTATCGGTCCAGCCTTCCTCCGTCTCGCTTTGAGATGATTCTTCATGGAGCTCCTCTTGGCGTTGCTCCTTCATGTCAAAGACAACCTTCTTATGATTTTCATTCCTGCAAATTAGCTTTCCACTCTCCCAATCCTACAAAGCTTGCATTTTCATTAGCCATGGTCTCCCTAGGATAAATGGATAACCATTTCCTTTCGTAGACATAACATAAAAATCCACTGTCTTCTTAATGCCAAAGGCCTCTACAAAAACATTTTTACAAATGCTTACACACCTAGCTTTGCTATTGTTTGACATCTTGACTTTAATTTCAGGTGTCTCATGGATGTGCATGCCTAGTTTTTGCATGAGTCCCTCTGTCATGATGCAAATTTGTTCACCCCCATCCACTAGACCTTTCCTAACCAATCTTCCTTTGATGTAACAATCTAGCACAGGTGTAATATCCTCATTCATTTCCGCATGTGCAATTTTTACAACAGGCACACTCTCTTTTACCTGTCTCCTAGTGCTAACTGCCTTTGTTAAATCCCTCCTAACTTGTGGGCATAATGCAAGAAACTGAGGCCATGAGATATCAAGACCCTTACCTCTCATGTCTTCCAATAGGTTGTATGGAGCCATACCATGTCCAAGAGGGAAGTCTTGGAGACTGATACGACGTCGAGTCCTCTTTGTTTCCTTGGTCTCCTTTGCCTTCTTTTCTTGTCCATGATCACTTTGTGACGTGCCTCCTTCTTTCTCCTTCCCTTTTCCACGGCCACGCTTAATGCCATTTGCTTCCATGTCAACCTCTTTTGAAGTTTGTCACCTCTACCACATGCACATTTGGGTCTAGCAAAGGTGGAACTCCTTCCACTACTTGTGGAGGTGGTCTTGCTCCATTTGGCCTTTGTAGAAGCCTTGGTTGTTGACCAGTTCCTTCACCTACATTCATCACTGGGTAATTCAAGTTAGGTCTCCCTGGCTCCCCACGGGGCCAAGGACAATTATACATCCCATGTCCAGACTCACCGCAATTCCAACATTGCAAGACTCTCCTAGGTCGTGAATCTCGCTCTTCAGACTTCTTTGCTTGTCCCTTTGGACCTACAGCTTGTGCAAGGTGAATTGATAGGCTGCTTAAAGATTCATTTAACTTCTCAATCACTTCCGCCGTTACCTCAGGAAGCTCCCTAGATGTTGATGCTTGTGACTTACTTTTGGGTCTAAGACCTTATATTGGAACCTCCCCCCTTAAGCACTTGAGTTTCCTATATTTCTCAGCAACCCTAGTTTCAACTGCATCAAAGGTAGCAGGTGCACCCGCCTTAACTTTTATCTTAAGGTGAGAAAAGAGTCCGGCTATGAACCTCTCCTTCTTTAGAAATTCTGCACCATCACCAGGGTTAGCAACATTTTGTATCCATAGAGCCCAAAGACGTAGAAACTCTTTCTTGTACAAGTAGTAGTCATCTAAGTCTTTTTGCCTATGAGAAACAATGTCTTGCCATAGTTTTTGAGTGTTTTGGGGATCAAAGAAGTATTTCTTGGAACGATTCAAAACTTTTGTGTAATTCCCCTTAACTTCCTCAGGCAAAGAGTCAAACCAAGTGCTAGCATATTTCCTAAGGACCACCTCAAACATTTCTACACGTTCTTGATCAGTTACTATCCTCTTGATACGGCAAGACATCTTGAAATTCGCTAAGAATAATTCTGCATCCTCTCCAGGCTCTCCAAAGAAAAGAGGATATCCAGACATTTGGCGTTGGCTCTCCATTGAATTGATTTCAAAGTGATGCACGTTTTTGTTTTTTCTTTCTTTAAAAGATTTAAACAATAATATTTTCTAAATTGCAATCTATTTCTACAGCAAAACAAAAATATTTACATCAAATGACCTATGATAATCAATAAGAGGTAGGATGACAGGGTTTGGTGACCTGAGAATTTCTCCTACTCTTTGGACACCAAACATGAACACCATACGTTGTTGAAAATGGATTTTTCTACTAATTGCAATGTTTACTCTAATGTGTGGAGTGAAATGGAAGGGAAAAACCTTTATTCTTGGGCCATTATCCATGGTCTATGCATGCCCTAATTCTTAAAACAAAACAAAAATATAGACGTCCAGACTAAGGTCGTACCTAATGAGAGGCAAAATAAAAGGATTTACTGAAGCGTTTATCGCGGCCAACCTAAGAGGACCTAAAATTCTACGAATTACACGTTGAAATTGCAACTTAGTACTAACAATTATGTGTACCTTTTGCCTTGCAATCGGAATGAAAGGATCATATAGATTCTCGTGATTCATGAAACCTACTTGACTATATTAAAGGTTGAACCTACACAAAAACATACACAAGTTGGATCCTCCGTGGGGGCACCAATTTGAGGTGGTCCGGGGCGGGCAACAAGAAGAGTGGTCTGTAAGCACTCTTCTAGGATCCGGTGCTGCTCAATTGGGTTGGGGTTGGAAAAAAAAACAACAACACACACAAAAACCCGCAACCTAACCCTACAAAACTTTGGGGCACCACCTAGTTTTGGATGCGAAGTAGGACGCGTAAAGAGAGAGAGAGAGAGAGAGAGAGAGAGAGAGAGAGAGAGAGATAGAGAGAGATAGATAGATAGATTTTATTATCGTCCTCGGAGGTCAAATATGACCTATGGGACCAAAGTTACATGTGATGTAGTATGTGTATGGCTGATGAGTGACTCTCGATGCTCCAAAATTGTAGTGATGAGAGTCGCAATGGAGAGCCCACACTTTGGTTGGGAGAGGAAAGTGTGTAGGTCTAAGTTATGGCTGAAAATGTGAGAGAAGCAAGCTCGGATGTGATCAAAAGCTGAGCACTCTAGTAGTGTGTGGTACTCAGACTCTCGAACTTGCAGTGAGCATAATGTGCACAATCGATTTGACTCTTCTCCATTGCCCCAACGCCCTATCTCGCATCAAAGGAAATGGGAGCTAATCCGAATTGCTGCAATAGTGCGTATCGCTGACAAGGGAATAGGCTCAAGCATGTAAGTGTGAGTACGGTTTCCTCTCTCAGCGAAGAACATGGTTTTGTAGTTGGGGGCAATATAGGTGGTGTAATGTATGAAGCGTAACCCAGCGGATTTCTCCCACGCCGTAATACATTGGCGTTGTAGAAAAGCTTCATTCACTTGAGAGTCAATTGAAGCATCATGTAGAAAGTGTAATGCATCCCATCTCCCAAACCACTTCTTTATGTCTTGCATCCATCCCGTGCTCAAGATCTTGCTTTTATGCTTCTTTTGAACTTTTTTGCTTGCTTCCCATGCAATTGTAGGAAGTCGATGTGAGGGGTTTTGACGCATCTTTATCATGTACTCCACAACCCTTTCCATGCCCATAACCTCAATTGGAAGAGATCCCGACTCAAGAAGTAGGAGCATATAAGGTGTTTGTGTCTTAACTTGGAGAAAGTTTGTAAGAAAACGCTTTTGGACATTCTCAAACTCTTTCCAAGTAGACTTTGAGATGCTCCCGCCCCACACTTCGACTCCATAAAGAAGAACCGGTGTCACCAATGCATCAAAAAGATACTTCTTGAGAACCCAACACTTGATGTTTCCCGCATTACACATGTTCTCAAATGCATAATATGCTCTCTTTCTCGCTTCCAAACGACGCATAGCACATTCATGCCACTTGTGATTGGATGGAACCTCAAGGCCAAGGTACTTAAAGCTCTCAACAACTTCAAGTGTCTCGTTGTTGTACACAATGCATGGCTTATCCTTATGGTTGGTTTTCACAAGCATAACCTTTGTTTTGGATTCATTTACAATCAGCCCACTATGCAAGCAAAAGTTCTCAAGGACAACCATAAGCTTTTGTGCATCTTCTAAAGTGTGTGCTAGAAGCACTACATCATCCGCATACAACAAAAGCATGATTACCGCATTGCAAATAGTGACCTCTTCAATGCCTTCTTCTTGCATAAAGTCAAGTACCATTTGTTCCAATTGATCGATGCATGGACCAAAGAGAGTTGGTGACAATGGACATCCTTGTTTAACCCCAATAGTGCTTACAAAAATTTCTGAAATTTCTCTTCCCATGCGCAATTGACAAATCACCTTCTCATAGATTCGAGAAACCGCAAGCATAAACTCACTTGGCACTTGGAGTTCTTCCATCCTTCTCCACAAATTGTTACGTGGAATCATATCAAATGCTTTCTTAAAGTCCACAAAACAACAATACAATCCCTTGCCTTTCAACCGACTTTCCTCCATGAGAACACGAAGAGTGACAAGATGATCAATGGTGCTATGGCATCGACGAGAACCCGCTTGTCCCTTTGCACGCTTGTCATTCTCTTCAGCCCAATCACTCGATTTCATTTCCATTATGCACCCAAACAACTTTGCCATAAGAAACCCAATCATTATAGTCCGGTAGTTGCTTACATTCTTTACATCCCCTCCTTTATACAAAGGCTTAACCCAATTAGTACTCCAATAATAAGGCATACCATGTTGAAGTGCAAGGTTGAACATATCACACATCCACTCATGGGTAAAATCTCCCGTCCATTTGATCATCTCCGGCTTGATACCTTGAAGATCTCCCGCTTTGCGAGTGGCCAACTTTTCAAGCCCACCGCATACATCCTCAATAGTAAAAAAAGAGGGCATACATGGGAGTGAATCATAAAATGGTATTTTTTCAGTATTTTCTTGCTCATATATTTGCCTACAATGTGTGTACATATCCACTAGACTCAAGTTACCAAAATTCTCAATGCGCTTGCCTCTCAAGTTTCTCCAAAATCTTCCACATGCATGTGCCTTTTCTTGGACTTGAAATTCTTGTTGCTTTACTTCCCATCGTCTTCTGTTCTTTTGAATCAATGCCTTGTATGTATGCAAATGACTTTGATAGTTGTCTTTGTCCATAGTTGCATCAAGCTTTATCAAGGACTTTCGAGCATCTTGACATTCTTTATCAAACCACCTTTTGCGTGATCTATCTTTGTTGATACCATGGAGATGCTTTATGGCAAAGCATTCTTCCGCACTTATCTAATTTCTTTTGCTTGGAATTATCAAGAAGTTGGTGGGGATAGATGAAGAAGAGAGAGAGGATAGAAATTGAGGTGATAGGACTTTTCATAGTAGGTTAGTGTTTGTAAATTAGTAGAGTTAGTATTTTTATTAATTTATAAATGGAATTGGATATTTACAATGGAAGTATCCAAGTAGGATACAAATAAGGAAGAAAAAACTCTTAATAGGTAAGAAAATATGGATTTCTTACAATGTTGATGCTCCAAGTGTCTTGAGTAGGGTCAATTTTGACGCTTGTTGACGGTCTACTATCTTTGACGGTACGTTTTTTCTCCACTCTTGACCTTCCTTGGAAGCCAAGGTAAGTGAACATGAGTAATCAATCACCATGATGCTGTCTTTCAAGAGAAGAGGCTGAATTTTGTGGTTTTGTTTATAGATATGGGTAATATGGATGAGGAAAAATGAGACTAGGTGGTCAATTTTGGAATGGAAGTGTGTGTAGGAGACATGAGTTCACCATGGTTTCTTTTATTCTTTAAGGTTGAGAAGAAGGTGAGTAGGGTGCAGAGAGGAGTGGTGAGAGAGGTAGGGATGATGAGTGGAGAAGTGTGTGTGAAAGAGGAAAATGATAAAGTGGAAGAGGGAGTGTGGCTGCATAGCATGGGCAATCTGGGGTCCACCAATAAAATCATAGCTCACAGCTCGTAGCTCAAAAAAATATGAAAACATTTGAGGTGAAATTTCAGCTCACGAGCTACAACTTTGTTTGTATCACCTTTTCAAATTCGGGGAGCATGTGATCTTTAAAAATTCAGCAAAACCAACTGTTTTTTTCCACTGCACAAAATCCTTGTGAGGTCCTTCTTTGGATGATTCTTTTGAATACCTCCAAGAGTGAGCCCCCCATGGTGCATGCATGCATTCCACATACCCTTGACCTTATTTGGTAGGTCTATAATTGAAGATATTGTTGAGATCATGATATAAGTGAATAGTACAACTAAGAAAATCAAATATTGAGGGGTCTAAAAAAAATATGTACATGTCAAATATAAATAATATAGGTGGAAAAAATATAAAGGGGTCGAAATAAATCTCTCTCATTATAAGTCTACCATAAAAAGATGAATATTTTTGGTGGTCTAATTTATGAGAGTAATAGAGAATAGATGTAGGAAGGAAAAAATCACAATAGTGAAAAAATATACACATAAATAAAACTAGTTTTTTGGATTTTATTGGGATGGAGTTACACCAAAAATAAGAGAAGCTTGCATGAAACTATTTTTATATGGAATAAAGAGTATGCAAAATGGTAAGAAAAAATATGGTAATGGTGAGTCAATGTACATAGCATAAATAACACACCATAGGTAGAAATATTGAAATAAATACCAATATAATTATGAAAAATCCTTTTATTTAGGCCCTATATACAATGAAATATTTATACACAAATGGGCCATAATAAATTTTTTTTGTTTTTAATTTTTTGGCTCAACTACCCCAGTGACTAGCTAATTAAGGGTTTTTAAGAAGATATGGGAAAAGTCCCCTAACTCACACACGCCTATGTACAGTGAAATGGTAGGGAAAACCATAATGTTTGAGTGATTTGATAGGTTGAGGTAGCTTACTATGGCAATTATGGAAAGCCGAAAAACGGCTATCAATGTCACTTTGAGAGGATATGACTCTATCCACAAAGTCACATTTTCTTTGAAATTAAGAACTCAATCCCAGTCGAACATAAACTATATCCACTATGAAATCATCATCTTCATGCAACAATGATTTGTCTTCCAGAAGACATGCATCGATAACAACTTCTAGCTTAGCTCGGGTAGAACTCTGACCACCTGCATGACATGCTTTTTGCATTAAAACAGATGGCTCCTCATCTTGTGTGCTTTCAATCTGCTGAATCTCTAGGTCTTCACTCAATCAGAACCCCTGTATGATTGCTTCTGCAAAAGCATCCCAATTGTCTGCATGAGGTCTTGCAAGAACTTGAATTTGATTGTTAATATCATCACACACAAGCTGTTTAAATTCTGCAATCATCTGAACGTCTGGCCCTTTTTGATGCTTCATTTGCTGCTCGTAATACTCTAGGTAACCTTTTGGATCATATTCCTGAAAAATATAATACTACTCTCGAATAGCATCAAGTGCTAGCTCTATAGCATCATCAGTCTGCTTTTTTATCTGCATGGGTTTTTCTTCCTGTAGATACCCCTGAACCAATTCCATCATTTTTGGCAAATCTGTAACTCTCTAATTTTTATCAAATCCATTGGCACTGAAATCTTCAATAAACTGCTTTAATTGTTCTCGCATCTTCATCTTTACCTCCCATCCCGGCTCGTTTCGCGTCGGGTTCACCAAAGATGTTGGGGGATATGTGTTCGCTACGTGAGCCGGGCAGGCTCCGGGCCTCTCGCTGTGGGAGGTGAGAAAGAGAGAGAACAAGAACAATTGATGCAACTGACTCTATCAATCACCGTAATCATGAATTAATTGATTAATATGTTTGAGTACAACTTAATCTTTAGCCAAGGCAGGCTATTAACAATGCCATCACTCGGATCATTTGCTAACTAGGAGTTTAAGCTCCCGCTTTACAGAATTAATCGTGTTATTAACGACACCGAGTTAAAAAAAATGATTAATCAAACATTAGTTGATGACAGTGGTGGAAACTTCCTCATGTCGCTTTATCTAGTTTGAGTTCCCTTAGATTCAACAAGCTTCAATTCTATTCAATGACTCAGTTTTCATGCTTTAGCTTTCATGCTTCAGTTAGGGTCAATTATTCTGCAGCTTTCTGCTCCTTATGCTTTGCACTGGCTTAATTGCCACTCACAGACTTTAACCTTCTCCTGCTCTTCAATTACTAGCCGAAACTTTATCCCTTGCTTTGTCGATACACTTGCTTTCCTCTTTCGAGCTCATGCCAGCTTCATGGACCGCTCCGAGATCCTCTACTTCTCAAGCACGAGAGAGCGAGAGCACCTTTAGCTTTCTTTCTTATGTCCGAGAGCAAGTGAGAGAGAGAGAGAAAGAAAGTTCTTTGGTCCTTTCCTTCGTTCAAGCTCGAGAGAGAGAGCTTGCCCTCTCGCTCCTAGCTCCGAGCCCTCCTCCTTCTTGCCTTCCTTACCCTTGTTATTTCTGCTCCTCCTTCATAGCCGTGCCTTCCTTTTCTTCTGTTCCCTTTGCCAAGCTTGCCCTCATTCAACTCCTTTTTCCGCTTCCCTCTTCTCCTTTCCTCCGTTGTTAGCCGAGCATAAGAGTGAGAGAGAGCAAGCTTTGCTTTATTGCGAGCCCACGACAAGATTGAGGCGAGTGAGAGCCAAGCTCTCCGGTTCCCCTACCTTCCCTTTTCTTCCTTCATCACGCGTTGTCCCCCCCTTTTATTTGCTTGAAGACCCCTTCTTTCAATAGCCTCACTTCCTTTTCATGCAACGACGGCGCCGTCGTTGTGGGAACAGCGTCGATGACGGGGCAGTGGCAACTTTTGGCCTGTTCGAAATGCGCCGCGAGCGGCTCCAAACGGCATCGCCCATGCTAACTGAGTAGCTCTCGTCCCTCCATCGCTCTTATTGGAGCACCCACGCAGCCTGCGCATCTCTCTTCCTCCTGCACGCTGCCTGCTCGTCGCCCCTGGCCTTCACACTTTCTTTTTCCCCTTGTTGACACACAAAAGCTCTATTTCATTAAAGCAATTGGGCAGCCGTTGATTTAAGCTCGTGGGCGGCCTTTCCACTTGGTTGCCTTAGGGCGGTCTAGCCAATTTTATGAGGGCACCACATTCGACATGCATAGCGGCCAAAGCATTGCCAAGCAAAACAATTAGGCGGCCTTCATGGGTTAAGTTGGGCGGCCTTTTGGCGGCCGTCTTCCTCTGTAAGGGCACCACATTTGGCATGAAAATGATGCTTTCATAAAGGCGCCACTCTTTTACAATATCGGGCAAGGCATTGGTAAGCATAACATCTTTCCCTAGTAGCCCCCGTCGAGAAACCTCATCATGAAATCTGTTGTCCGTATCAAGAGACGACCTTAAAAGAGATTCCACTCAAGCACTTATTGTGCTGTCTGAAGTGCATCACATCCATCATACATCTCAACCAAAGCACTGTTACCTCGAGCACTTATTCTACTGCGTTCAAAACCCTGGTCGTTGCTCAAACTTCCAAAATGGCACACTGATCGAGCGGACTGGACTGGTACGGAGCCGACCCCCGGTGAATCTTTATCGACCAATATCTTGGCGACCGAGACTCCGATCACTGATCTGAAAAGACCGACGCGCTTCACAAAGTGAGCACTTCAAGCCCATGCATTCAATTCAATTCTGTCAACCCAGCTGCATCCGCCCAATCCAGTACGGATCTGCAATGGACTTAAACTTCAAACTGCCATAACTTCAAACCGTAGCTCGATGAGCCGTAAAGATAGGCCGATAGAGCACTTTAAGCACTGCATTTCTTTCTTACCTCCTTGAGTAAAGCATGCTCCTTGATGACTCCTAGCCTTCGTAGCTTCTGAGCCTTAGGTGTGGCCTCTGGCCTCAACTCAATTTTGTGTTAAACATCATCTACTCCACGCACATCGGTGTAGTGTTTAGAAAAAAGCCTAGGAAATTTCCTTAGTACACATTTGAAATGCTCTCTTTCGTCCTTTGTAAGTGTTGTAGACAACATACCTTATAACATTCCTTCATCTTGCACATTTTGGTTCTCTTGGGAACCTACCTCTTCCAAACCTGGGCAAGAGGTCTCTTGGTTGTTTGGATTAAACCTTACCCCCATGACTTCGATGGAAGACTCCTCTTCAGTAATGCTGCTGCTACTTTCTCCTTCTGAAGTGCTATCGGTCCAGCCTTCCTCCGTCTCGCTTTGAGATGATTCTTCATGGAGCTCCTCTTGGCGTTGCTCCTTCATGTCAAAGACAACCTTCTTATGATTTTCACTCCTGCAAATTAGCTTTCCACTCTCCCAATCCTACAAAGCTTGCATTTTCATTAGCCATGGTCTCCCTAGGATAAATGGATAACCATATCCTTTCGTAGACATAACATAAAAATCCACTGTCTTCTTAATGCCAAAGGCCTCTACAAAAACATTTTTACAAATGCTTACACACATAGCTTTGCTATTGTTTGCCATCTTGACTTTAATTTTAGGTGTCTCATGGATGTGCATGCCTAGTTTTTGCATGAGTCCCTCTGTCATGATGCAAATTTGTGCACCCCCATCCACTAGACCTTTCCTAACCAATCTTCCTTTGATGTAACAATCTAGCACAGGTGTAATATCCTCATTCATTTCAGCATGTGCAATTTTTACAATAGGCACACTCTCTTTTACCTTTCTCCTAGTGCTAACTGCCTTTGTTAAATCCCTCCTAACTTGTGGGCATAATGCAAGAAACTGAGGCCATGAGATATCAAGACCCTTACCTCTCATGCCTTCCAATAGAATGTATGGAGCCATACCATGTCCAAGAGAGAAGTCTTGGAGACTGATACGACATCGAGTCCTCTCAGTTTCCTTGGTCTCCTTTGCCTTCTTTTCTCGTCCATGATCACTTTGTGACGTGACTCCTTCTTTCTCCTTCCCTTTTCCACGGCCACGCTTAATGCCATTTTCTTCCATGTCAGCCTCTTTTGAAGTTTGTCACCTCTACCACATGCACATTTGGGTCTGGCAAAGCTGGAACTCCTTCCACTCCTTGTGGAGGTGGTCTTGCTCCATTTGGCCTTTGTAGAAGCCTTGGTTGTTGACCAGTTCCTTCACCTGCATTCATCACTGGGTAATTCAAGTTAGGTCTCCTTGGCTCCCCACGGGGCCAAGGACAATTATACATCCCATGTCCAGACTCACCGCAATTCCAACATTGCAAGACTCTCCTAGGTCGTGAATCTCGCTCTTCAGACTTTTTTGCTTGTCCCTTTGGACCTACAGCTTGTGCAAGGTGAATTGATAGGCTGCTTAAAGATTCATTTAACTTCACAATCACTTCCGCCGTTACCTCAGGAAGCTCCCTAGATGTTGATGCTTGTGACTTACTTTTGGGTCTAAGACCTTATATTGGAACCTCCCCCCTTAAGCACTTGAGTTTCCTATATTTCTCAGCAACCCTAGTTTCAGCTGCATCAAAGGTAGCAGGTGCACCCACCTTAACGTTTAGTTTAAGGTCAGGAAAGAGTCCGGCTATGAACCTCTTCTTCTTTAGAAATTCTGCACCATCACCAGGGTTAATCACCCCTATTACAACACATGCACATGCATAAGGCAATGAGCTTCCACTCAAGAGCTCCTTCTAGAGAGGTTTAGCTTGGCTTCTCAAGCTATAGCATAGTGCTCTTGCTTATGACTCCCCCTTTTTGTGCTAGCTAAACCCTCCTTTTATAGCAATTTTGAGGGCTAGGGTTACTCCTCTAACCATGGTTGGGTTATATTTTCAGCACTTATCTAATTTCTTTTGCTTGGAATTATCAAGAAGTTGGTGGGGATAGATGAAGAAGAGAGAGAGGATAGAAGTGAAGGTGATAGGACTTTTCATAGTAGGTTAGTGTTTGTAAATTAGTAGAGTTAGTATTTTTATTAATTTACAAATGGAATTGGATATTTACAATGGAAGTATCCAAGTACGATACAAATAAGGCAGAAAACACTCTTAATAGGTAAGAAAATATGGATTTCTTACAATGTTCATGTTCCAAGTTTCTTGAGTAGGGTCAATTTTGACGCTTGTTGACGGTCCACTAGCTTTGACGGTACGTTTTTTCTCCACTCTTGACCTTCCTTGGAAGCCAAGGTAAGTGAACATGAGTAATCAATCACCATGATGCTGTCTTTCAAGAGAAGAGGCTGAATTTTGTGGTTTTGTTAATACATATGGGTAATATGGATGAGGAAAAATGAGACTAGGTGGTCAATTTTGGAATGGAAGTGTGTGTAGGAGACATGAGTTCACCATGGTTTCTCTTATTCTTTAAGGTTGAGAAGAAGGTGAGTAGGGTGCAGAGAGGAGTGGTGAGAGAGGTAGGGATGATGAGTGGAGAAGTGTGTGTGAAAGAGGAAAATGATAAAGTGGAAGAGGGAGTGTGGTTGCATAGCATGGGCAATCTGGGGTCCACCAATAAAATCATAGCTCATAGCTCGTAGCTCAAAAAAATATGAAAACATTTGAGGTGAAATTTCAGCTCACGAGCTACAACTTTGTTTGTATCACCTTTTCAAATTCGGGGAGCATGTGATCTTTAAAAATTCAGCAAAACCGACTGTTTTTTTCCACTGCACAAAATCCTTGTGAGGTCCTTCTTTGGGTGATTCTTTCGAATACCTCCAAGAGTGAGCCTCCCATGGTGCATGCATGCATTCCACATACCCTTGACCTTATTTGGTAGGTCTATAATTGAAGATATTGTTGAGATCGTGATATAAGTGAATAGTACAACTAACAAAATCAAATATTGAGGGGTCTAAAAAAAATATGTACATGTCAAATATAAATAACATAGGTGGAAAAAATATAAAGGGGTCAAAATAAATCTCCCTCATTATAAGTCTACCATAAAAAGATGAATATTTTTGGTGGTCTAATTTATGAGAGTAATAGAGAATAGATAGATGTAGGAAGGAAAAAATCACAATAGTGAAAAAAATATACACATTAAAAAAACTAGTTTTTTTTGGATTTTTATTGGGATGGAGTTACACCAAAAATAAGAGAAGATTGTATGAAATTATTTTTATATGGAATAAAGAGTATGCAAAATGGTAAGAAAAAATATGGTAATGGTGAGTCAATGTACATAGCATAAATAACACACCATAGGTAGAAATATTTAAATAAATTGCAAAATAATTATGAAAAATCCTTTTATTTAGGCCCTATATACAATGAAATATTTATACACAAATGGGTCATAATAAGTTTTTTTTATTTTTTTTATTTTTTTGGCTCAACTAGCCCAGTGACTAGCTAATTAAGGGTTTTTAAGATGATATGGGAAAAGTCCCCTAACTCACACACGCCTATGTACAGTGAAATGGTAGGGATAACCAAAATGTTTGAGTGATTTGATAGGTTGAGGTAGCTTACTATGGCAATTATGGAAAGCCGAAAAACAGCTATCAATGTCACTTTGAGAGGATATGACTCTATCCACAAAGTCACATTTTCTTTGAAATAAAGAACTCAATCCCAATCGAACATAAATTGTATCCACTATAAAATCATCATCTGCATGCAACAATGATTTGTCTTCCAGAAGACATGCATCGATAACAACTTCTAGCTTAGCTCGGGTAGAACTCTGACCACTTGCATGACATGCTTTTTGCATTAAAACAGATGGCTCCTCATCTTGTGTGCTTTCAATCTGCTGAAGCTCTAGGTCTTCACTCAATAAGAACCCCTGTATGATTGCTTCTTCAAAATCATCCCAATTGTCTGCATGAGTTCTTGCAAGAACTTGAATTTGATCGTTAATATGATCACACACAAGCTGTTCAAATACTGCAATCATCTGAACGTCTGGCCCGTTTTGACGCTTCATTTGCTGCTCGTAATACTCTAGGTAACCTTTTGGATCATATTCCTGAAAAATATAATACTGCTCCCGAATAACATCAAGTGCTAGATCTATAGCATCATCAGTCTGCTTTTTTATCTGCATGGGTTTTTCTTCCTGTAGATACCCCTGAACCAATTCCATCATTTTTGGCAAATCTGTAACTCTCTAATTTTTATCAAATCCATTGGCACTGAAATCTTCAATAAACTGCTTTAATTGTTCTCGCATCTTCATCTTTACCTCCCATCCCGGCTCGTTTCGCGTCGGGTTCACCAAAGATGTTGGGGGATATGTGTTCGCTACGTGAGCCGGGCAGGCTCCGGGCCTCTCGCTGTGGGAGGTGAGAAAGAGAGAGAACAAGAACAATTGATGCAACTGACTCTATCAATCACCGTAATCATCAATTAATTGATTAATATGTTTGAGTACAACTTAATCTTTAGCCAAGGCAGGCTATTAACAATGCCATCACTCGGATCATTTGCTAACTAGGAGTTTAAGCTCCCGCTTTACAGAATTAATCGTGTTATTAACGACACCGAGTTAAAAAAAATGATTAATCAAACATTAGTTGATGACAGTGGTGGAAACTTCCTCATGTCGCTTTATCTAGTTTGAGTTCCCTTAGATTCAACAAGCTTCAATTCTATTCAATGACTCAGTTTTCATGCTTTAGCTTTCATGCTTCAGTTAGGGTCAATTATTCTGCAGCTTTCTGCTCCTTATGCTTTGCACTGGCTTAATTGCCACTCACAGACTTTAACCTTCTCCTGCTCTTCAATTACTAGCCGAAACTTTATCCCTTGCTTTGTCGATACACTTGCTTTCCTCTTCCGAGCTCATGCCAACTTCATGGACCGCTCCGAGATCCTCTCCTTCTCAAGCACGAGAGAGCGAGAGCACCTTTAGCTTTCTTGCTTATGTCCGAGAGCAAGTTCGAGAGAGAGAGAAAGAAAGGTCTTTGGTCCTTTCCTTCGCTCAAGCTCGAGAGAGAGAGCTTGCCCTCTCGCTCCTAGCTCCGAGCCCTCCCCCTTCTTGCCTTCCTTACCCTCGTTATCTCTGCTCCTCCTGCATAGCCGTGCCTTCCTTTTCTTCTGTTCCCTTTGCCAAGCTTTCCCTCGTTCAACTCCTTTTTCCGCTTCCCTCTTCTCCCTTCCTCCTTTGTTAGCCGAGGATAAGAGCGAGAGAGAGCAAGCTTTGCCTTATTGCGAGCCCACGACAAGAACGAAGCGAGTGAGAGCCAAGCTCTCTGGTTCCCCTACCGTCCCTTTTCTTCCTTCGTCACGCGTTGTCCGCCCCTTTCTTTGCTTGAAGACCCCTTCTTTCAATAGCCTCACTTCCTTTTTATGCAAGGACGGCGCCGTCGTTGTGGGAACAGCGTCGATGATGTGGCAGTGGCAACTTTTGACCTGTGCGAAATGCGCATCGAGCGGCTCCGAACGGCATCGCCCATGCTAACTGAGCAACTCTCGTCCCTCCATCGCGCTTATTGGAGCACCCACGCAGCCTGCGCATCTCTCCTTCTCCCGCACGCTGCCTGCTCGTCGCCCCTGGCCTTCACACTTTCTTTTTCCCCTTGTTGACACAAAAAAGCTCTATTTCATTAAAGCAATTGGGCGGCCGTTGATTTAAGCTCGTGGGTGGCTTTGCCACTTGGTTGCCTTAGGGCGGTCTAGCCAATTTTATGAGGGCACCACATTCGACATGCATAGCGGCCAAAGCATTGCCAAGCAAAACAAGTAGGCGGCCTTCATGGGTTAAGTTGGGCGGCCTTTTGGCGGCCGTCTTCCTCTGTAAGGGCACCACATTTGGCATGCAAATGATGCTTTTGTAAAGGCGCCACTTTGTTACAATATCGAGCAAGGCATTGGTAAGTATAACATCTTTCCCTAGTAGCCCCCGTCGAGAAACCTCATCATGAAATTTGTTGTCCGTATCAAGAGACGACCTTAAAAGAGATTCCACTCAAGCACTTATTGTGCTGTCTGAAGTGCATCACATCCATCATACATCTCAACCAAAGCACTGTTACCTTGAGCACTTATTCTACTGCGTTCAAAACCCTGGTCGTTGCTCAAACTTCCAAAATGGCACACTGATCGAGCGGACTGGACTGGTACGGAGCCGGCCCCCGGTGAATCTTTATTGACCAATATCTTGGCGACCGAGACTCCGATCACTGATCTGAAAAGACCGACGCGCTCCACAAAGTGAGCACTTCAAGCCCATGCATTCAATTCAATTCTATCAACCCAGCTGCATCTGCCCAATCCGGTACGGATCTGCAATGGACTTAAACTTCAGACTTCCATAACTTCAAACTGTAGCTCGACGAGCCGTAAAGACAGGCCAATAGAGCACTTTAAGCACTGCAGTTCTAGATCATACTATCCTATCTACGCTCACATCAACCATAACTCTTTTTGGAATCATTAAGGCATTAGTTGGCTCTTTAAAGGCGCATCTGGCATACACTAATCATTAAACTTGGCCTGTTAACAAGCCCGATCACTACTCAATAAACATCTAAGCTTCAAATAAGCCTGATGTGCATTTTTCTGGCATCTTTCTTAGCATGGGAGTGGAGCTGCACGACAGCGGGTTGGGTAATGATGGTACAGCGGAAGATGGTCAGCCTATGAAAGTGTAAGAAGCCCAAGCATGGCCGTTTGCATGGAAATGACAGGGACATTGAGCAAGTATTTGATGCAGCTAGGAGACAGGTAAACAAGGGCGGAGCACTCTGTAGTAGAAGCTGCAAGTGTTTTTTGCTATCACAGGTGAGAGGAGCAAATGTTGATATCAGAAGATTGGTAACGAGACAAGGGATGTGGATACAGGTGCTATGAGGTTTATGATATGGGATTTTGAGTGAGATGTTTGCAGAACACTCTATTTGACAATGTGTGAGACATTTTCTTGAAATGGCTAGTGGTTCGAGGTTGTTGAAGGCCCATTTTATACTTGAAGAAGATATGTCAGAAGCTGGTGCATGGAGAGCTGGAAGGAGATGGTTGGGTGATCGTAACTATACTTGATGAAGTGTTCAACAAGTCCAATTGGGATGTGTATGCCATATGTGACATTTAGCATGTCAAAGATTCTTTTCTAACTCAATTTGTCAGAGAGCACATATCAGCCAATTGAGAGTTATGGTGGCACATGCTAATCAATGGTCATACCGGTCACCACCTCTCTAGGAGAAGATCTCGTCACCCGGGGACCATTCTTGTGGAGTGATCCTTGTGTATTTACGGCCATGAAGACTTGGAGCTTTGTTCTGATAGTACTATGGCATGTACGTGGAGTCAAAGCGGATGGCCAAGCATAAGCATGAAACATTGGTTTGGTTCAAAATAGAGTCATGGTGAACCTAGCTTGAAAACACAAGGGATAGTTTTCATCCAAGTGGTAGAGGGTTCAGGGCCCAGGCTTGCATAGCAAGGCAGAATTGAAAGTGGAAGAAAAATTGAGTTTTTTTACCACCCGTAAGAAGATCGTCATGCTCATGATATGAAGGGATGCAGAGCAAAGTTTTTCCCAGCATAAGCATGAAACATTGGTTTGGTTCAAAATAGAGTCATGGTGAACCTAGCTTGAAAACACAAGGGATAGTTTTCATCCAAGTGGTAGAGGGTTCAGGGCCAGGCTTGCATAGCAAGGCAGAATTGAAAGTGGAAGAAAAATTGAGTTTTTTTACCACCCGTAAGAAGATCGTCATGCTCATGATATGAAGGGATGCCAGAGCAAAGTTTTTCCCACGTTGGCAGTTTACGAGTATGTGAAACCAGACCAAGATGGGATTTTTTTGAGTGAAGATTGAAGCTGGAAAGTAGAGTGAAAAATGAAACGCTACTGTAAACTGAGAGATGGTGCTAGTGTACTCCAATGCATGAGCAGGAGGGCGCTGCAGTTTCATGCAGCGTGAGCAGCCAATTGCATACGGGGTTTGGCAAAACAAGAGGAGGGACGGTTTTTTCAGAGGGGGGAATGCCGCCAAGTGAATTGGAAGCTTCCAGTGGAGGGAGGTTAGCTCCAGGATGAGAGAGAGAGCCAAAGAGAAGAAAAATATGGCTCTATTGCAGCCAGCTGGGTTGTGACCAAAAGAGAGGCCGCTAGAGGTGGCGTGGCTTGCAGCAGTAGAGAGGTGGTGGGCTGGTGGACGTCAGAGAGGAGCCTGGGGAGTCTGCTGCAGATAGGGAGTGGCCATGTCAAGATAGGGAGCGGCCACAGATTGGAGGCCGTGGGTACTCAAAGGCCTACCGAGAGCAACAAGAACTTAGAAGGATGCTAGGTTGATGAGCCCAACTGCATATGAAGGTGAACCTACTTGCTGAACCAGCTATAGGGAAGGATAAAAGGCCACCAAGGCTAAAAAGGGTGGCGATACAGAAGAGAAAGCAAGGTCAAGTGCAGCTGTAGAGAGTTGGTGCCATGAGCAAGAGCACAAGGTGGTTGGTTGTATGCAATTGGTAGGGCCGTGAGGAGCTCTCCTGCAAGAGGAGGTCGACAGTTGCGTGGGGATTGGATGGGTTGTTGCATTATAGAAGAAGCAAGGAAGAGGAAAGAGGGGCGCCATTGGAGGGAGTTGCAGAGTAGGAGAGCCGCCAACGAGGGTGGGTGATAATCAAAAAGCAAGGTTAAAGGAGAGCCGCCATGTCTGCAAGCAAAAATTAGGGATTGTCATGGTCATTGATGCCATCATTGTACTCGCATATGTGTTTTGATGCATGATTTTGCTATGGTTTATGGTGACTGCTGGATTCGGATAATTTTGTTCCCTGATCTTGTCTTGTGCTAGTCCGTGGTAGTGTTGGTTCCGGACCACACGGGTGTGTGTGTGTGTGTGTGTGCAGTGAGAGAGAGAGAGAGGGAGAGACTGATCGCGTTAGTCGATGGTATGTGAGATTGCCGATTTGGCAGTTGTGTGTATTATCGGGTACATCAGTGTTGATGGAGTGTTGTCAGGTCAATTAAGGGCTGAAGTGTTCGTGGTTGGTGTGTATAGCTGATGCTTGAAGGCGAGCCGGTGCATTGGAGGTTGGCCAAAAGTGTGCATGTGTGTGTTTGATTCTGTGTGGTTAGCGATGTGGAATTTATCCTCGGCTATAGAGAGGCAAGCTTGGAATGTGCTGGGTGTGTTCCCCCTCCCTTTCCACCAGTATTGTTTTGGTGTTGAAAGACCCTCTTTTCTATTGCTTGCAATTAATGATATTCGAGCCACGTGTACAGGAGCTTGAGTACTTTTCTAAAGGGGTCAAGAGGGCAACAACTAGGGCTTGAAGGGCCAAAGTATATCTAAAAATAGTACACTTGAAAATTGCTAGAATGGCAGACAATAGTAAAGAGAGTGAAATTAATGTTGATAGCTTTGATTTTGCTAATGAGCAGGCTACTAATGATGCCGCTATTCTTGTTAACTACCTTGTTTCTAAGCTTCAACAAGCCATGGGAAATCCATCCCTCCAAAGTGAAGTGCAACGGCAGTTATGTGCTCATGGGATTCTCCAAACTCCCCATCATTAAGAGAGAGTACCTAGGAAGCCTCCTTGTGAGACTTCCAAAAGAGGCCTCTCTCCGATTTGGGAAGAAGAAGAGGATCCATATGAAGTGCTCAAAAATTAACTTCTTCATGACTCATCTCCTTTCCAAAGGAGAACTCAAGAGCCCCCACCAAAAGAACGAGAAAGAAGTGAGTCTCCTGCCACCTCCGTGGAGATAGCTCCATGAAGATGGCGGACAAAACGTTCTCCATCACCTTCTAAACGGAGAAGACTATCGCACACTTCTCCAGAACATAATTCAAAGAGGGATGATAAAAAATAAGAGAAGAAAAAGGCAAGAAATAGGTCACTCTCTTCTCCATCTGCTTCATCCTCTTCCTCTTATTAAGAAAGTGACGGTGCAGACAAGGAGGAACAAGGCAAGAAAAAGGCGAGAAAGAGTTCACCCTCTTCTCCATCTTCCTCAAATTCTTCATCTTCTGAAGAAATTGATGGTGCAACTTTTGAACCACCAAAAAGAGAGGCCAGAGGAAATTCTATGCCACGTGGAAGAGGTCGTCCAAGCTCAAGAAGCTCAAAGAGGGAGGAAAGAATATCTCTTTCCTTACCTACAACGGCACCTTGGTGCTACGGACAAAGTCTTGGCCTTCATTCAACAATTCGATGCAGCGTTTGGAGATGAGGGCTTCATGGAGTCCTCTAGGCTACGTATGTAGCTATGCATTTTCAAAAATCCTCCACGCAATGGTGGTCTAGCCTACGGGCAAACGGTGAAGCCCCATGAACATGTAAATCTTTAAAAGCTTCCATCATGAAGTAGTTTTTGGCTACCGATGTCAAAGACAAAGTACTCACCGAATGGCGAAGATTGAAGCTCTCTCCTTACACAAATATGTAGACAAGTTTTGGGACTTACATCTCAAAGGCACTGTCTTAAAAAAGATGGATTTTGGAGAGCAAAAACAACAATTTGTGTGGGCTTAACTGAAGATATGTTGCAGTATGTCAATTCCCAAAGACCACGCACCTGAAGGAGTACGAGCGGAAGTGCAACGCAGAGAGAGTGCGAGAAGAAGAGCACGACGATATGGTGAAATCGCTCTACTGTAATGTGTAGAGCATAGTGAGTTCTTATTAGGTTTTTACAAAATAATATGTGTACATACCTGGCGGTCCGTCCACTTACCCGGGCGACCACATTGGGCTTTATACCCCAACAACCTCCCACTTAAAGTCCAATGTGGTACTTTAAGTGTGAGAGAAGCTACTATACAAGATAATATACAAGAGATGTAGAGAAGTGATGTACTACCCTACACCTAACTGCTTGCGAAAATGTGCAAAGCTCTCTGAGGGAAGTCCTTTTGTAAGTAGATCAACAGGATTTTCTGTGGTGTGAACTTTGACAAGCTGAAGCTGCTTATCCTCAAGCATTTCCCTAATGAAATGATACTTCACATCCACATGCTTTGTCTTTGAGTGATAAACTGGATTGCGAGCCAATTGTATAGCACTTTGAGTATCACAATATAACACAGGCATCTCTTCTTTGATTCCCAAATCTGTTACTAGTTGATTAAGCCAAATTGATTCTTTGCATGCCTCTGATGCTGCAACATATTCATCCTCTGTAGTAGACTGAGTAACACAATCTTGTAATCTAGAACGCCATGATACTGCTCCACCAGCCAATGTAAAGACATACCCTGACGTAGACCTTCAATTGTCTAAGTCACCTGCATAATCTGAGTCTGTAAAACCCTTTACACTTAGCTCCTGAATCCCATAGCATATGCGCATACTCTTTGTACTTTCAGGTATCTCAATATTCCTTTCACTGCCTTCCAATGTTTCTTGCCTGGGTTTGACATGTATCGACTTACTACTCCCACTTCAAATGCAATGTCTGGGTGAGTAGCAATCAATGCATACATCAAAATACCCACTACAGACGCATATGGAATCTTATCCATTTCAGCCCGTTCTTCCTCAAACACAGGACAATCTTGTTTGCTAAGTTTCACATATGTGCAATGGAACACTCAATGCTTTCCCTTCTCCATATTGAAACGTTGCAAAACCTTGTCAATATACTCTGTTTGAGATAACCAAATTAACTTCTTTGATCTGCTCTCTCAATGCCATACCAAGTATATGACTTGCCTCACCCATGTCTTTCATGTCAAACGATTTTTCCATCTTTGACTGCAAAGCTGAAATTTCTTCCAAGTGCTTGCCAACAATCAACATGTCATCCACATACAAAATAAGGATCAACCAACTGCCATCCTTACCTTCTTTGTATATAACATTGATTGAAACTCACTACGTTTGTAGCCTTGAGAAAGCATAAACCTTGTGAACTTATGGTACCATGCCCTCGGTGATTTTTTAAAGCCATATAGACTCTTTAACAACTGGCACACCAAATCTTCCTTGACTTTCTCAACAAACCCTTCTGGCTGCTGCATGTAAATTTCCACATCTAAATC